>NC_053025.1:423607451-423903490 GCF_003073215.2 Triticum urartu
CTCTCACTAATTATCAAGAAGTGTTCTCCCTGAGTATGCACCGTTGCCAAAGTTCGTCGTGCCGAGACACCACGTGATGATCGGGTGTGATAGGCTCTACGTTCAAATACAACGGTTGCAAAACAGTTGCGCACGCGGAATACTCAGGTTATACTTGACGAGCCAAGCATATACAGATATGGCCTCGGAACACGGAGACCGAAAGGTCGAGCGTGAATCATATAGTAGATATGATCAACATAGTGATGTTCACCAATGAAACTACTCCATCTCACGTGATGATCGGACATGGTTTAGTTGATTTGGATCACGTAATCACTTAGAGGATTAGAGGGATGTCTATCTAAGTGGGAGTTCTTTAGTAATATGATTAATTGAACTTAAATTTATCATGAACTTAGTACCTGATAGTATCTTGCTTGTTTATGTTGATTGTATATAGATGGCTTGTGCTGTTGTTCCGTTGAATTTTAATGCGTTCCTTGAGAAAGCAAAGTTGAAAGATGATGGTAGCAATTACACGGACTGGGTCCGTAACTTGAGGTTTATCCTCATTGCTGCACAGAAGAATTATGTCCTTGATGCACCGCTAGGTGACGGACCTATTGCAGGAGCAGATGCAGACAGTATGAACGTTTGGCTAGCTCAATATGATGACTACTTGATAGTTTAGTGCACCATGCTTAACGGCTTAGAATCGGGACTTCAAAGACGTTTGAGCGTCATGGATCGTATGAGATGTTCCAGGAGTTGAAGTTGATATTTCAAGAAAATACCCGAGTTGAGAGATATGAAGTCTCCAACAAAGTTCTATAGCTAAAAGATGGAGGAGAATAGCTCAAGCAGTGAGCATGTGCTCAGATTGTCTGGGTACTACAATCTCTTGAATCAAGTCGGAGTTAATCTTCCAGATAAAATAGTGATTGACAGAATTCTCTAGTCACCATCACCAAGTTAGTAGAACTTCGTGATGAACTATGATATGCAAGGGATAACGGAAACGATTCCCAAGCTCTTTGTAATGCGGAAATTGACGAAGGTAGAAATCGAGAAAAACATCAAGTGTTGATGGTAGACAAGACCACTAGTTTCAAGAAAAGGGTGGAGGGAAGAAGGGGAACTTCAAGAAGAACAGCAAGCAAGTTGCTGCTCAAGTGAAGAAGCCCAAGTCTGGTCCTAAGCCTGAGACTAAGTGTTTCTACTGCAAAGGGACTGGTCACTGGAAGCGGAACTACCCCAAGTGATTGGCAGATAAGAAGGATGGCAAAGTGAACATAAGTATATTTGATATACATGTTATTGATGTGTACTTTACTAGTGTTTATAGCAACCCCTCAGTATTTGATACTAGTTCAATTGCTAAGATTAGTAACTCGAAACGGGAGTTGCAGAATAAACAAAGACTAGTTAAGGGTGAAGTGATGATGTGTGTTGGAAGTGGTTCCAAGATTGATATGATCATCATCGCAGACTCCCTATACTTTCGAGATTAGTGTTGAACCTAAATAAGTGTTATTTGGTGTTTGCGTTGAGCATGAATATGATTTGATCATGTTTATTGCAATACGGTTATTCATTTAAGTTAGAGAACAATTGTTGTTCTGTTTACATGAATAAAACCTTCTATGGTCATACACACCAACGAAAATGGTTTGTTGGATCTCGATTGTAGTGATACACATATTCATAATATTGAAGCCAAAAGATGCAAAGTTAATAATGATAGTGCAACTTATTTGTAGCACTGTCGTTTAGGTCATATTGGTGTAAAGTGCATGAAGAAACTCCATGCTGATGGGATTTTGGAATCACTTGATTATGAATCACTTGATGCTTGCGAACCATGCCTCATGGGCAAGATGACTAAGACTCCATTCTCCGGAGCGAGCAACTGACTTATTGGAAATAATACATACTGATGTATGCGGTCCGATGAGTGTTAAAGCTCATGGCAAGTATCGTTATTTTCTGAACTTCACAGATGATTTGAGCAGATATGGGTATATCTACTTGATGAGACATAAGTCTGAAACATTTGAAAAGTTCAAAGAATTTCAGAGTGAAGTGGAAAATCATCGTAACAAGAAAATAAAGTTTCTACGATCTGATCGCGGAGACAAATATTTGAGTTACGAGTTTGGTCTTCAATTAAAACAATGTGGAATAGTTTCACAAACTCATGCCACATTGAACACCTCAGCATAATGATGTGTCCGAACGTCATAACCGTACTTTATTGGATATAGTGCAATCTATGATGTCTCTTACCGATCTACCACTATAGTTTTGGGGTTATGCATTAGAGACAGCTACTTTCACGTTAAAAGGGCACCATCTAAATCTGTTGAGACGACACCGTATGAACTGTGGTTTGGCAAGAAACCAAAATTGTCGTTTCTTAAAGTTTGGGGTTGCAATGCTTATGTGAAAAAGTTTCATCCTGATAAGCTCAAACCCAAATCGGAAAAGTGTGTCTTCATAGGATACCCAAAAAGTTACTGTTGGGTACACCTTCTATCACAGATCCGAAGGCAAGACATTCGTTGCTAAGAATGGATCCTTTCTAGAGAAGGACGTTCTCTCAAAAGAAGTGAGAGGGAGGAAAGTAGAACTTGATAAGGTAATTGTACCTTCTCCCTTATTGGAAAGTAGTTCATCACAGAAATCTGTTCCTGTGACTACTACACCAATTAGTGAGGAAGCTAATGATGGTGATCATGTAACTTCAGATCAAGTTACTACCGAATCTCGTAGGTAAACCAGAGTGAGATCCGCACCAGAGTGGTACGGTAATCCTGTTCTGGAGGTCATGCTACTTGACCATGACGAACCTACGAACTATGAAGAAGCGATGGTGAGCCCAGATTCCGCAAAATGGCTTGAAGCCATGAAATCTGAGATGGGGTCCATGTATGAGAACAAAGTATGGACTTTGGTTGACTTGCCCACTGATCGGCAAGCAATTGAGAATAAATGGATCTTCAAGAGGAAGACGGACGCTGATAGTAGTGTTACTATCTACAAAGCTAGAATTGTCGCAAAAGGTTTTCGACAAGTTCAAGGTGTTGACTACGATGAGAGTTTCTCACTCGTATCTATGCTTAAGTCTGTCCAAATCATGTTAGCAATTGCCGCATTTTATGAAATCTGGCAAATGGATAAACAAAATTGCATTCCTTAATAGATTTATTAAAGAAGAGTTGTATATGATACAACCAGAAGGTTTTGTCAATCCTAAAGGTGCTAACAAAATATGCAAGCTCCAGCGATCCATCTATGGACTGGTGCAAGCATCTCGGAGTTGGAATATACGCTTTGATAAGTTGATCAAAGCATATAGTTTTATACAGACTTGCGATGAAGCCTGTATTTACAAGAAAGTGAGTGGGAGCACTACAGCATTTCTGATAAGTATATGTGAATGACATATTGTTGATCGGAAATAATGTAGAATTAATCTGCAAAGCATAAAGGAGTGTTCTTAAAGAAGTTTTTCAAAGAAAGACCTTGGTGAAGCTGCTTACATATTAAGCATCAAAATCTATAGAGATAGATCAAGACGCTTGATAAGTTTTTTCAATGAGTACATACCTTGACAATATTTTGAAGTAGTTCAAAAATGGAACAGTCAAAGAAAGAGTTCTTGGCTGTGTTACAAGGTATGAAATTGAGTAAGACTCAAAGCCCGACCACGGCAGAAGATAGAAAGAGAATGGAAGTCATTCCCTATGCCTCAGCCATAGGTTCTATAAAGTATGCCATGATGTGTACCAGATCTATTGTATACCCTACACTCTGTTAAGCAAGGGAGTACAATAATGATCTAAGAGTAGATCACTGGACATTTGTCAAAATTATCCTTAGTGGAATAAGGAAATATTTCTCGATTATGGAGGTGACAAAAGGTTCGTCGTAAAAAGTTACGTCGATGCAAGTTTTGACACAGATCTGGATGACTCTAAGTCTCGATCTAGATACATATTGAAAGTGGGAGAAATTAGCTAGAGTAGCTCCGTGCAGAGCATTGTAGACATAAAATTCGCAAAATACTTACGGATCTGTATGTGACAGACCCGTTGATTAAAATTATCTCACAAGCAAAACATGATCACACCTTAGTACTCTTTGGGTGTTAATCACATAAATAATGTGAACTAGATTATTGACTCTAGTAAACCCTTTGGGTATAGGTCACATGACGATGTGAACTATGGGTGTTAATCACATGGTGATGTGAACTCTTAGTGTTGAATCACATGGCGATGTGAACTAGATTATTGACTCTAGTGCAAGTGGGAGACTGAAGGAAATATGCCCTAGAGGCAATAATAAAGTTATTATTTATTTCCTTATATCATGATAAATGTTTATTATTCATGCTAGAATTGTATTAACCGGAAACATAATACATGTGTGAATACATAGACAAACAGAGTGTCACTAGTATGCCTCTACTTGACTAGCTCGTTAATCAAAGATGGTTATGTTTCCTAACCATGGACAAAGAGTTGTTATTTGATTAACGGGATCACATCATTAGGTGAATGATCTGATTGACATGACCCATTCCATTAGCTTAGCACCCAATCGTTTAGTATGTTGCTATTGCTTTCTTCATGACTTATACATGTTCCTATGACTATGAGATTATGCAACTCCCGTTTGCCGGAGGAACACTTTGTGTGCTACCAAACGTCACAACGTAACTGGGTGATTATAAAGGTGCTCTACAGGTGTCTCCAAAGGTACATGTTGGGTTGGCGTATTTCGAGATTAGGATTTGTCACTCCGATTGTCGGAGAGGTATCTCTGGGCCCTCTCGGTAATGCACATCACATAAAGCCTTGCAAGCATTGCAACTAATGAGTTAGTTGTGAGATGATGTATTACGAAACGAGTAAAGAGACTTGTCGGTAAAGAGATTGAACTAGGTATTGAGATACCGACGATCGAATCTCGGGCAAGTAACATACCGATGACAAAGGGAACAACGTATGTTGTTATGCGGTCTGACCGATAAAGATCTTCGTAGAATATGTAGGAGCCAATATGAGCATCCAGGTTCCGCTATTGGTTATTGAACGGAGACATGTCTCGGTCATGTCTACATTGTTCTCGAACCGTAGGGTCCGCACGCTTAAGGTTTCGATGACAGTTATATTACGAGTTTATGAGTTTTGATGTACCGAAGGAGTTCGGAGTCCTAGATGAGATCGGGGACATGACGAGGAGTCTCGAAATGGTCGAGACGTAAAAATCGATATATTGGACGACTATATTCGGACATCGGAAAGGTTCCGAGTGATTCGGGTATTTTTCGGAGTACCGGAGAGTTACGGGAATTCGCCGGGGAGTATATGGGCCTTATTGGGCCATACGGGAATAGAGGAGAGAGGACAAAAGGAAGGAGGCCTGCGCCCCCCCTCTGGTCCGAATTGGACAAGGGGCGCAGCCCCCTTTTCCTTCTTCCTCTCCCCATCTTTCCCCTTCTCCTACTCCAACAAGGAAGGAAGGAGTCCTACTCCCGGTGGGAGTAGGACTCCCCTTGGCGCGCCCCCTCCTAGGCCGGCCGCCCCCTCCCCCTTGCTCCTTTATATACGGGGGCAGGGGGGCACCTCTAGACACACAAGTTGATCTTCGTGATCGTTCCTTAGCCGTGTGCGGTGCCCCCCTCCACCATATTCCACCTCGGTCATATTGTAGCGGTGCTTAGGCGAAGCCCTGCGACGGTAGAACATCAAGATCGTCACCACGCCGTCGTGCTGACGGAACTCCTCCCCGACGCTTTGCTGGATCGGAGCCCGGGGATCGTCATCGAGCTGAACGTGTGCCAAGAACTCGGAGGTGCCGGAGTAACGGTGCTTGGATCGGTCGAACCGTGAAGACGTACGACTACATCAACCACGTTGTGCTAACGCTTCCATTGTCGATCTACAAGGGTACGTAGATCACACTCTCCCCTCTCGTTGCTATGCATCACCATGATCTTGCGTGTGCGTAGGAAAATTTTGAAATTACTACGTTCCCCAACACCAACGCCATCGGGATCGCCTCCCGAATCGCCTTTCCGTACGAGAGCCGTTGGTTCACTCATCGCCACCTTCACACTTGTCCTCGTCGACACCCGGTTCCTCCCTCCGTTGACACTTCATGGACACCTCTGCAAACCACACTTCATGGGATAACTGGGTGGTAGGTGTAGGAGGGCTGGTGCATATGTTTTGAAGTGTCCCCACACGACATACATCCATGATGACCCCTCTTAATAGTGCGGTTTTTCCTATGACTCAAATCAAACCGAAATGAAAAGCTTGGAGTCACCAATAAACCATGCCTTTGATCTTTCTGAATTTGGGGGGGGGGGGATCACACAACTCCAACACGATCTTCATGGAACCAATATCCAGAGTAAACTTGATCTGAAGTTTATTACCAACCCACCAGTCCTTCCAAAATCTCATATTTTGCCCATTTCCACCACAAACCTGCATGGAGACAGGAAATGTTCTTGATATCTAATCAGTTTGGACTTTGGACCAAAACTAAGAATCTCCTTGTTTACGACTTATCCCAGCAAGACATTTGTTAAGTTGCTTTTGTTTTTTCCTTTCTTACGAGAAAATAAGTGCTTAAGATGATCCCCTTCTATATCACACCCACCCCCAATTAAATCTTTAATAGTATTTTCCCTAGTTTCAATCACAAATCTCACCTCCTTAATAGGGGTTGAGTTTTTATTAAATTTATTTTTAACCCACATGTCCACCCTGACCAGCTCAACTATTTTAATAAGGTTGATATCATAATCAACCATATTCCCACATCATGTGCAATAGTACCAATTTTATCATTAGCAGAAGTAAGCACAGTGGGGATGTGTTTCTCACCATAGGCATCATTGTTAGTAGTCCTTTCTTTTGCCAAGTATTCAATCTTCTGATCTTCTCTGTCCCTTGACCTGCCATTTTCTTTTAGAGATGATTGATGCAAAGAGAAGGCAATGATACGCCGCCATAATCTGAGTGTCCTCTACAAGGTTCTCGTCCCAGAACACATCCTTGTTTAACAGTGCACCCCAGAATACTTGGGAGATGTGGTCGATCTGATCCAGATTAGTCGGGGTGGGGGAGGTTGTCACCATGTCCATCAGATCATGATCATGAGTGCAAGTGCCGACTGAGCAAACAGACGTGCGTACGCACCAAACAACAGTAACAAAATGCATTGAACAAAAACAAAATCATGCACCGTTCCAAAATGGTGTAGGGCCGCAGACAGTAGTGCATTTATTACTGTTCTGACAGACTGGGGATGCAAATGTTGAACCTAAAGGATACCCTCCGATACTTTTTTGGTTCAACCAAATGAACTATTTTTTCAAAAGTGAGGTGAATTCTGAAAAGTTAGTTCATTTAGTTGAACTATAAGTAGGATCGAAGGATACCCTGGAGGTTCCAAATCTGCATCCCTAAGACAGACGAAGATGAAGAAAGCAAAGATAACAAGGCTAGCTGCCATATGATGGCTTCGAATTAGATGTTTTCTTGCTCGGATTCATGAAGTTGATGCACTCCACGTCTTGTTCCTCACTCCCACAAGGCGTCCCTTTGTGCCGCACATCCACTACGCCTCCTTTTTCCGGGTCGAATCGGCACCGGTAGAAGCTACACAAACCACAGCCGCAAAATGTCACGCGAAAAGTGTCACAAATAAGCTCGACTAGAACAGTGCACTTCAGTTCGGAGAAAATAAACTCAAAAGAGCAAGGGCAAATTCAAGTACAGTAGTATATATTTGACCAACCGTCCATTAATGCCGAGGATGAGAAGGGTGTTTGGCTGACTGCTGAACGCGACCAAGTACTTGGTGCCTTCAGGGACGCGGATCTGAGTCGACGACCATTCTGAACTGAAATAGCCCGGCAAGAATCCTGCAGGATTTGGATGTCAACCTTCAGTTCCTCATGCACATAGATATGCAGGAATCAACATAAACTTTGTGCTTGGAGACCTGGACTCACACGTGTGAGTTATGAGTATATTACCTCCAGCGAACGACAGCGACGACCTCTTGTTGGCTGTAGCTACTGATGGAGACGACGGCGCCGGGGCTGCTAGGAGACCGCCGGGACCGTTGCTGTCCTCCGGTGTCAGGCTTGGCAAATCGACATTGACGCTGAACACGTGCACGGTCGCCTTGTCGCTGCTGACCGCCAACCATTTTGAATCCGGAGAGAAGGCGATGCAGTGGATGTCTGCTCCGTCTCGGCCTCTCCTCAGCTAACAGGGACACAGACATGGAAAAGTTATTTACCCATTAGCTCATACCCTAAATAAGATGCAATGTGTGTACTGAACACATTTTGTTTTTGCATTTTCTTGAAACATATGCGTGAAGAACTCAATGTGCACAAATGCTAGAACTTAAATTCACAACAGGAAGTTTTTCTTCTTCTTTTAAACATGGAAAGATCTTCTTGGAACAACTAAGAATGAGTACTACGGATTAAAGTCAAACCCGAGCTGGTGTTTCACAATCTCTCTCGCCTGTCCCCACTGGTAATTTCTTGCTAATCTATTCAAGAATGTGTTTGTTTCGTGGTTTTTCTCTGTTACAACTGATTGAGAAAACATTCTCATTCTCCCATCTAGCTTTTTAATTGTCTCTTGTGCTCATCTAGCCATCTAGGTATAAGTTATGGCACAGTATGTGCCTACTGCCTAGTTTATTGCATCTATGAGGTCTTCAACCGGAAGAGACCTGCAAAAGTATCATGCTATTTTCCCTTGCTCTTTTGTATTCTCATTTGGCCGTTCCCTCATTTGTTTTGTATTACCAGTGATGGGTGACTCTGGGAATGAAAGAAACTTTTAGCATTGATAACATGTATACACTGCTTAACCTAACCTGCTAAATATTCCCATGGGCTCTGTTCATTGTGCTCATCCCACATTATTAGCACAGAGTAAGGGATAAGTTTGATATAGCTGGATAAGTTAGCAGTTGACCACTTGGTATGCTACTTGCATGACCTCACATCATTTTTATTTTTTTGAAGAAAATACAAAAGCAATCCCATATATGCTTAGTCCCTGTGCCAGATCAAGGTGAGAGTAAGTGCAACATTATAAGCCTGCTAGCAAGCAAGGCCTGGCCTGACCTGGTCGAAACTCGAAACAATGTTTGTCTTAGCTGATCCAGGTTGGCCGGCCTTACCAGGTGCCCAACTCCAGACAGGTCTGGCAAAGACTGCATGGTGGCAGGTTGCTGTTAAACTGCAGTGCACTGCACTGCACTGCACTAAACTGTAGATAGTTGCAGAGAACGATTAACAAACCTACAGTTGGTTGCAGAGAATTGTTATCAAATCTAGTTGGCTGCAGAGAATAATTATCAAATCTAGTAAAATATTGCTGTCACAACTATCAGAAGAATCTTGCCGTAGGTTTATATGTAAAAAACTAGCATAATGGAAGTGCTTTTATGAAGCCACCACAATTTAAATGCACCCTCCAGAATAGGCAGTGCTTTTCATTGTTAACCTAACAAATGCTCTACCTTAGCGAAGTAGGTAGAAAACATAATTGGGTCATTCTCTCCCTTGTTGCATGATGTTCTGCAGTCGAATTTACATTGTTCCTGTGAGCTACTTTTCTTTGCAATAATGACTTGGAGAGTTGGTTTCATTTATGGTGGCATTAGCATAGCAATGGCTAAAAATTTGTACTTAGTTGAAATTTGTATTTTTTTCAGACATCATCCTTGAAGAGGCTGGTAAGGGGGACTACAAGGGCGGAAACCTTCAAAGTCCAGTGGCATAGCGAAACTCTTCGAAATTAAATTCTATATTCCTTTTCCAAAGGTAAGTTTACACCATTTTAGTCTCCAAAAATAGTATTATGTTATTCATAGTGTTGATTGCACTCTCCTGCTGATCTGAAAACGTACTAACTACAAGCCCTCCTAGTTTGGACGATGCTGCTATCTTTACAGCTGTGTGATACTTCCTTTTATGTTCAGGATGATGAGCAACTGAGAGTTTTCAATAACCAGATTGCAGAGGACAAAAAAAATAATCATTTCAAGGCATAACCTTGTAGAATTGCACAAGGTATTGGATTGAGCTATAATCAGTAGATTTAGTCAATTGCTTTTCATTTCCATTACTTGACCAGTTGACCTACATGTCATCTTGTGTTTGTGCCATGTGTTATACCCTCCCTTACAATCATTCTATTTTGTTCTATCCTTGGAAAGATAGACAGCTTTGCGTATGCATGATTTCTACTTCTTATTTATTTGTTTTTATTTCAACTTTCCTTTGAACAAAATTTGACAAAACATAATCTGATACCGTAAAAAAAAGACATAATTTGATAGGCATCGTTGACTACCGGCGATCTAAGATCTATGCGCCGCCACTTACCTCTTGGAGCAACGCGCCGTCAGTGGCGCTGAAGACGCGCATGAGGGTGCCCCTGACGCTAGCTGTGGCCACGAGCCGGCCGTCGCAAGACATGGCAATGGATGCAAGGCGGGAAGAGTGTGCACGTATGGCCACCACGGGCCCCGCGACCTCCCCCTTGTCCTCCCACCGCTCGACGTGCACCTCACCATCCCTGGCGCCGGGGCACGCGAACGTGAAGGGCACGCCTGGTGACACGGCGCAGAGGCCAAGGGGATTGCCCCCCGTCACCACCGAGTGCAGCAACCAAAGCTCTTTGTCCTCGGTGTCCTTGGTCCTGCAGCCGAGCACCTCCAGCCGGTCGACGAGCACGACGACGGTCTTCGCACCGTGGACGCGCACTGCCCGCACGTCGTCTTCGCCTCCGGTGTATGTCTTCTCCCCCTCGAAGTACCGCCAGTGGTAGTTCATGTGTCCCGGCTTCCAACGCCGGATGAAGAACTTGGTGTTGTCGACGCAGCTCATGGTGGCACATGCTGATTCCTTGAGGCTGAGCATGTCGCCGGCCGCTGCGGCGATGGTCTTTCTGGCATCTTTTTCTTGGTAGAGGCCACGCAGGCCGAAGGTGTCACATGAAAGCCAATGCACGCTGGAGGTGCCGGCGACGACGAAGCAGGACGCGTCGCTGCTGAAGGAGAGGTGGACGATAGGGGACGGCAGCGGAGGAGCAGGCCTCCTCTCGGCACCAGGTGGGTCTGTCGACCCCATGGGAACAAGGATACGCGATTGTGTTCTCCAGATTCGATTTGAGGCAGCCGGTATCTTGTGAAAATATATTTTTTGGACCCTGAGAAAGCCCCGTCCGAACGAGTCGTTCCCCACGGGACGATCTCCCTGCCGAACGAAAATTCGATCGGGGGAAGGAGTGGAACGAACGACTGCTTCGCTCGCAGGCCCCCAGGCTAACCACTATAAAAACCCTCGAGCCTCTAGTTGGGCCAAAAAAGCCCAGTTTTTTCTAGATAAAGGAAAAGTGCAGTTCCCTCGAGTTAGGGTTTTTGTTTCTCGCGGCGGCGACTACGACGCCATCGAGTAGATCGCTTTTCCTTCCCTATCGCCGATCTCTCTCTGTCTTCCTCCGTCGCACTCTTCTCGCGCGAGGTTAGGCAGGGAACGGTGGTTCTAGGGTCTCCCCAATATACCCGGTCACTTTTGCATCGGGTAAGGTTCTTCTGATGGCGACTGAAGGGGCCTCGGGCTCCTCGGGCGCAAGCGATGTCGAGCGGATGATGGCAGAACTTGGGCTGAAGGAAGATCTTGATGATGTGATCTTCGATGAGAAAGATGCGCCTCCACAGGGACCCAGATGGATTGCTCTGGCTAGGGTAAACACCTCCAAATCATACAGTCAGACGTGGTTCTACAGAAACATGCGGTCAGCATGGAATATAGCACAGGAGGCCAAATTTAAGCCCTTGGAAGATAATCTGTACTCAGTTCAACTGTCCTGTTTAGGAGATTGGGAGAGAGTTATGCATGAGGGACCTTGGAATTTCCGAGGGGATGCAGTGCTTCTTGCGCCTTATGATGGGGTCTCAAAACCTTCATCCATCAAGCTGGAGACGATTGACATATGGATCATGTTCCAGATCTGTTTGCTCACCTGGTTACTCCACTAGCCGCAAAGGTGGGGGAAGTGCTATTCACAGAACAACCGTCTCATGATTTTGTGGGGAACTTCCATAGGGTGTGGATCCGGCTGAATTTGTTTAAACCCCTGAAGAACGCTGTGTCTATGATCAGAGGGAGGGGGAAGACAGATCTATAGGGTAAAGTATGAGAAGCTGCCTGATTGGTGCGCCGTGTGTGGCATGTTGGGTCATCTTTATAAGGAACACGGTACTGGGATTCATCCCCCTTCGGCTCTAGTCTTCAAGGATTTATGAGCTAGCTGGGCCATGCGCGCAAGCCAAGGTCCTGGAGAGGGCCGAGGTCGGAGAGGTGGCCGTAGGGGAGGCCGGACAAGGGGGCGTTCAGGCAATCGACACGAGGCCGACATGAACAACTTCCCAGCTCATCAGGAGACGGGAAGGAGAGAGGATGACATGGTAGTGGACGGCAAAGGCAAAGATGCTAATATGGATGATCTCACGAGGAAGAGGTTGGCTGGGCTGCCGCTGGAGGGTAATGTGCACAACAACACAAAGGGTGATGCTGCAGATAAGCTAGCAATCGTGCCAGTGGGCACTTCCTTGTCCAGCCCACCCCCACAGAGAGAACCCAAGAGGACCCGAAAGGAAGATGATGGCAGTGATGGGCAGGTTTCGGCAGTGAAGAGTTTGGCGGGCTCCTTCGAGGAGCGCCGCCAGGCCCAATGAGTGCCCTTTGCTGGAACTGCCGTGGAGCGGGCAAACCCGCGGCAGCCCGAGAACTTCGCGAATTTACGAGGAAGTTTGCCCCTACCCTACTCTGTATTGTGGAGACACATATTGAAGGCTCTAGGGTAGAAGCTTTAGCTAGTTCTATTGGTTTTGATAATGCTTATGCAATTGATAGTCAAGGTAGGAGCGGTGGTATCGGTTTGTTTTGGAACAATGAAATAAAAGTTGAAATTCTTGGTTACTCTGTTTACCACCTTGATGTATCTGTAGAGGAGCAAGGAGAGGATAAGTGGAGACTAACGTGTGTTTATGGCGAGGCGCAGACGCACTTACGACACCAAACATGGACAATTTTGAAGAACATCAGTACAACAAGCAGCTTACCCTGGCTTTGTCTTGGTGATTTTAATGAAGTTTTACGTCTGGAAGAGCACGAGGGAGTTGGTCAACGCAGCAACGCACAGATTCAGGCATTCAGAGACACAATTGATGTTTGCATGTTACTAGACTTGGGCTATACGGGCCGTTTTTGGACCTTCGAGAAGGTCACTGGAGGTACATACACACGATGCAGACTGGACAGGGCGTTGGTCAGCACGGATTGGATGGCAAGGTTTCCACTAGCAGCTGTCACCCATGAGATAGCTGCTTCTTCAGACCACTCGGCACTGCTGGTTGATATGGGGCGAATGAAAAGGCAACACAAAAAATCGGAGTTCCGTTATGAAGTAATGTGGGAGACACATGAGGGGCTCCATGATGCTATAGTTGATGGATGGGATGCAGCGGAGCCTTGCCTGACAGTTGAGGACATGAGGAACAAGCTCCGGCACTTGGCGACAAGTCTAAGCAGATGGAGCAATGATGCTTTTGGTAATGTGAAAAAGGAGATTAAGCTCTTGAAAAGACAGCTAGATCAGTTGCGGGGGGACCCGCTTAGAACTGGACCATCACACGTGGAACTCAAGATCAACGAGCGCCTAATTGAGATGTACAATAGAGAGGAATTAATATGGCGTCGGCGAGCAAGGATCCAGTGGCTGTCCGCGGGCGATAAGAATACCAGGTTTTTTCATCTCCGTGCAAGCTTGCGGCGAAAGAAGAATATGATTAAGGCACTACAAAATTCCATGGGGGCGATCGTTGTTGACCTAGATGAGTTAAAGGCAATGGCTAATAGTTTCTATCAAGCTTTGTACTCTTCGGAGGGAGTTGAAAATATGGATGCGGTGCTAGATCATGTGCCCAGGAAAGTGACGGAGGAAATGAATGCGCGCCTTAATGCCGAATACACGTCTGATGAGGTTAAGGCAACTTTATTCCAAATGTTTCCAACGAAAGCACCTGGCCCAGAAGGATTTCCTGCTCATTTTTATCAGCGCAACTGGGATATTTGTGGTGAAGATGTTACAAGAATTGTTTTGAGAATAGTGCGAGGGGAGGAAAGCCTGGAATGCATTAATGACACGGTGCTGGTCCTAATTCCAAAGGTAACGAGTCCTTCCCAGTTGTCACAATTTAGACCCATCAGTCTTTGCAACGTGCTCTACAAGATTGCATCCAAAGTCGTTGCCAATAGACTCAAGATTATTTTGCCTGACATTATATCTGAGGAACAATCTGCTTTTGTGCCTGGGAGACTCATCACAGATAACATCATATGTGCTTATGAATGTTTGCACTTCATGAAGAGGACACAGTCACGATCTAATAGTTTTTGTGCTTTGAAATTGGACATGATGAAAGCCTATGACAGATTGGAATGGCCATATTTGAAAGGTATCATGGCCAAATTGGGTTTCTCTCAACAGTGGATTGACACAGTAATGGGGATGGTCTCATCGGTATCCTTTTCTGTTCTCTTTAATGGAGAGAAACTTGATTCATTTATACTTACAAGAGGTATCCGGCAGGGAGACCCAATCTCCCCCTACTTATTCCTAATTGCAGCAGAGGGCCTTCCGTGCCTCCTGAAATCCAGTTCTCGGTCATCATTCGCAGGTATTAAGGTGGCTCCAACGGCGCCCACCATTAACCACCTTTTATTTGCAGATGACAGCCTGCTGCTTTTTAAGGCTAATGTGGAGGGGTCAGAGGAAGTGTCAAACCTGCTTGATATTTATTGCAGAGCTTCGGGACAGAGGATAAATCATGAGAAGTCTTCCATCTTCTTTAGCAAAGGATGTCCAGAATCTATAAAGGAAGAGGTGAAGAATTCCTTAAACGTCCAAAATGAATCATTAAATGAACGTTATCTGGGTATGCCAACTGATGTAGGCCAGTCGAAGAATGGAACTTTCAAGTATTTGCGGGACCGAGTATGGGAGAGGATCAAAGGTTGGATGGAGAAATTACTATCGGCGGCCGGAAAGGAAGTTTTAATTAAGGCAGTTGCACAAGCGATCCCAGTTTTTTCAATGTCCTGTTTTCGTCTACCAAGGGGTTTATGTGACAGTATCACATCCATAATTCGCCAATTCTGGTGGGGAAGCAAACAAGGTAAAAGGAAACCTAGCTGGGTGGCATGGGATATGATGACCAGGCCTAAGCACTTGGGTGGTCTTGGTTTTCGTGATTTGGAGATCTTCAATCTAGCACTCTTGGCTAGACAAGCATGGCGGCTGATGACCGATGAGACCTCGCTTAGTGCAAAGGTGCTAAAGGCTGTATATTTCCCTCAATGCTCACTCCTGGATGCTGAGTTGGGATCCCACCCCTCTCAGATATGGCGAGCGGTGCTTGATGGTAGGGACATTGTTGCACAAGGTGTGGTTCGAAGAGTTGGTAATGGGGCTTCGACAAGTATCTGGCAGCATAACTAGATTCCTCGTGATAACTTCAAGAGGCCGATCACTTCACTTGTTCCTAATCCGCCAGAAAGAGTGTCGGACCTAATTGATGCTACCTCGGCTCAATGGAGAGAAAACCTGGTACGGGCTGTCTTTACTCCTTTTGATGCTGCAGAGATCCTCAAGATATCGCTGTGCACGAGGAACATAACAGATTTTTGGGCATGGCATGAAGAGAGACGGGGAGTTTTCACGGTGCGTTCTGCTTACCGTATGATACTAAGAACGAAGATCAACAGGGAGAGATGGCTTCATGAGGAAGAAGGTACTTCAAATTTACAGGAAAGTAAGCAGTGGAGTGCAATCTGGCACATACAAGTACCCTCAAAGCTGCGGATGTTTGTTTGGCGTCTAGCCAGGCAATCGATGCCGACAGGTGAGGTCCTCCACCACCGAAACATGGCCGACGAAAATACATGCCATCTATGCGGAGCCACGAACACATGGAGACATGCGCTGTTGAATTGCTCGATGTCAAGGAGTATCTGGGCTTTAGCTCCAGATGAATTTGTTGAAAAGGTGATAAGGTGCCAGCATGATAATCCGAAGCAGTGGTTGTTTGCTCTACACGATATGCTACAAGCTGAAGAGTTCACTCGCCTTGTGGTTACAGCATGGGCGATATGGAGTGCAAGGAGGAAGGCGACCTATGAGGACATTTTCTAGTCTCCATACTCCACGAACGGCTTCATCATGAGTTACTTGTCAGAACTGCAACAGATCAATAAGAGGTCACTAAAGCCTGTTACTGCGTCGGTGCCGAGACCAAAACGCTGGCTACCCCCGGTCCAAGGATGTGCCGAAGTTAACGTGGATGCAGCGCTGTCGAGAGGAGGCACGTATGGTGCGGTTGCAGCGGTGTGTAGGGACCAAAATGGACTGTTTCTTGGAGCTTCGATCGTTGGTTTCCGGCAAATCAATGATCCTCAAACACTCGAATCCCTGGCTATAAGGGAAGCACTAGCTTTGGCGGAGGACTTATACGTTCAAAGCATTCATGTGGGCTCCGATTGCAAGACGGTGGTTGAAGATATACAGAGCGATACTTCAGCTTCATATGGTGCGGTGATACATGAAATCATAGAACATTCTGCTAGTTTTCAGCTTTGTAAAATAGTTCATGAATTTAGGAGCTCAAAGTTTGAGGCTCACAACTTAGCGAAGCATGCTTTATCTCTCGGGGGTGGCCGCCATGTATGGTTAGGTCATCCTGGAGATCTTTCCTTCGTCCCTGTAAACATTGTGACGGATTAATAAAAGCTTCGCGAGGTTGTCTCAAAAAAAAAACAAGTGTCTGAACCTCATTTTGAAAAATACGTAAACCAAAAACTGGAACAAAACCTGCACATGACTACTGCACGATTTGACATGATGTTACAATTGCAAGTTTTACAACAAATTGATTTTTCTTTAAAGGTGGCAAAACTATTGTAGCAACTTCTCTGGTAATGCTAGGCAAATTCCACAGAAAATGACATGGCATTTTTTTTCCTAGATAGCATGGCAAAAAACCATGAAAAAACATTTTCACACCGGAGCAGGAAACTAAAACATCAATAGGAAAATGGTAAACAAAGGGAAATAAAAAAGGCATGGGGGAGGAGGGGAAGGACCTGGGTTTGGGAAGTGACAAGCGGGCGAGGAGGTTGCGGCCAGGAAGATAGCCGACCATCTCCATGCCGGCGCCGGCCATGCCGACAGCGCTGCAGCGGTGACACCCAAAAGAAGAGGATGGCGTCGGGAGGAGGAGGCTTCATGCGCGATGGGCAGCTGCGCGCGGGAATGAATCCTGAACCGAAGAGACCCTCGCGGCGAGGTGGTAATGATGGGCGCGGGGTCGCCGGATGAAGCCATATCCCTCACCGTCGGCGCGACGGGAACCACGGCGGGGACGAAATTCGCTGGAGAATGGACTTGCTCGAGCCGCCGCCGTGCCTGTGCTTCTCCCCGCGCTCGAGGCCACCGCCGTGTCCCTGCGCTCGAGGCCGCCGCAATGACCCGCGCCCGAGGCCGCCGCCGTGACCCGCGCTCGAGGCCGCCGGAGGTCGTCAGGCGGGCGTCCCCGCTTGGTGGCGCGAGCCACCCCGTCGTCGATTTGCACGGCGACGCAGAGGAGACCGTCGTGCCTCCACAGCTCCTGCGGGAGAGAAGCTCCCGAGCGACGGCCGCAGATCTCTCAAGGAGCGGTCCCACACCTCGATTTGCGAATCGGCGCCCTGCGACGCCCTTCGGGAGCTCCCCTCCCCCGCAGGAGCTGTGGCGCACGCAAACCCCCCTTGCCCGTCGCCATCTCAGCCGCCGTCGGCGAGCTACCGCGCCGGCCGCACCTCCTCTGTTCTCTCCCTCCATGTGTGCGCTCGGAAGAGAGTGGAAAAAGATAAGGTTGGAGGGAGGGGAAGAAACGTTCGCGACGACGCGTTGTTGACCCGAACGAAAAGAAAAGCTGACCTGGCTAAGGGCATCTCTAAAGTGTTCGGATCACAGAACCATCTAACACCGGTTTGTATCCATACATGATTTTTCTCGTAGATTGGGTATAAAACTAGAGGAGCTTTGCGGAAGTCCGGGCACCAGAAACGTATGACTCCGACACCCTCGACCCACCCAATCTCCCTTTCGGTCCTATTTCCTTCCACTTCGCTCCTTCTTTCCCTTCTTTGTATCTGTATCCTTCACCTCCGCTGCCGCTGCTGTTCGTCTCAGGCAGCCACAGAGGCATTGCTGGATGTTCGCAAAGAGCACCGACGCGCCCGCTCGCCATTCCGACGGAGCTTTCAGCCCTGGAGCTGTTTGTACCTAGGTACACTCCGCGGCAACCTCCATGACGGACACTGAAAGTGCGTTATATCGACTAGAGGGGGGATGAATAGTCGATTTTTATGAAAGTCTTCAAAACGTGTGAGTTATGAAGACAAACGATAGAAATAAACCTAATACCCTGCAGCGGAAGATAGACTACACTAGGCAAGCCATAGTCAAGTATTCAATAGAGTGAAAGCATAATGACTAATAGCAGCAATGTAGTAAGGATCAGGTAGGAAGATATTGTGAAGCCAGACAAAACACGCAGTCACTCAGTGAAGACAAAAGATAGTGCAAACATACAATGACTTCACAAGGAGTAACAGTAAGTAAAGGAAAAGGAAGATAAAACCAGTGACTCGTTGAAGACAATGATTTGTTGGACCAGTTCCAGTTGCTGTGACAACTGTACGTCTAGTTGGAGCGGCTAGGTATTTAAACCTTAGGACACACAGTTCCGGACATCCAGTCCTGAACACGCAGCTCAGGACACCCAGTTCTCACCGTATTCCCCTTGAGCTAAGGTCACACAGACCTCGCCCAATCACTCTGGTAAGTCTTCAAGGTAAACTCCCAAACCTTCACAGACTTCGTTCACCGGCAATCCACAGTGTCTCTTGGATGCTCAAAACGCGACGCCTAACCGGCTGGAGGATGCACAGTCCTCAAGTGTAATAAGTCTTCAGATCACACAGACAAGAAGACTTAAGTGATGTCTAATTCTCTTTGGCTCTGGGTGGTTAGGGCTTTATCCTCGCAAGGAATTCTCTCTCAAAGGCTTCGAGGTGGGTTGCTCTCAAACGACAAAAGTCGTACTCTCAATCTGAGCAGTCAACCGTTTATGGTTGTAGGGGGTGGGCTACTTATAGCCACTTGGCAACCCGACCTGATTTGTCCGAAATGACCCTGGGTCACTAAGGAACTGACACGTGTTTCAACGGTTCAGATTTCAAACTCACACGGCAACTTTACTTAGGCTACAAGCAAAGCTGACTTGTCCGACTCTGGACAAGATTCACTCTCATAGTCTTCACTCGAAGACATTGGTTATGGTTAGGCATCACTTCAGTCATTCTGACTGGTTCTCTTGGACCCCACTTAACAGTACGGTGGTTCCTATGACTCAACACAAAAGAAAGAGAATTACGAAAGATCTAAGTCTTCGAGCTCCATAGGCTTCATGTGGTGTCTTCTCTTGTCAGTCTTCAATGTGAATATCTTCATATACCACCTTTGACTTCAATGTCTTCATACATTTTTAGGGGTCATCTCTGGTAGGAAAAACGAATCGATGAGGGACTTCTACCTGTGTTATCCTGCAATTCTCACAAACACATTAGTCCCTCAACTAGGTTTGTCGTCAATACTCCAAAACCAACTAGGGGTGGCACTAAATGCACTTACAATCTCCCCCTTTTTGGGGATTGATGACAAACTAGTTGAAGTTTTCAACGGGGAATATAATCTGTGAAATTGTAAAGGATAAGGAATTGTCTTCATAAGTTGCAAGGGCTCCCCCTGAAGATGTGCATATAAGTAATTTGCTTTTGGAATTCAAATGCACATGGCAGGATGTACTTATGGAGATCCACTTCAACTTATGATGACAATCCACTATGCATGTGAAAGTATATGAAGATAATGACATGCATAATGGAAAATGAACGTTTGCAGAATGATCTAAGTGCGGAATTTATCATCGCAAAATAAGGTGGCAGATAAGTAGCAGACGACCATCGAGTTTAAGTGTTACAACTCAAAGAACCAAATGTAGCAAAACGAGAGTTGTAAGCACGAAGCAAAATATAAAGCACCCGCCCATATAGACCCGCTTGAAGACTATCAACCTCATATGCTTCTCCCCCTTTTGTTAGTAAGGACCAAAAAGGTTTGAAGACATAGAGCATCTACTCGTTTCCATGCGGAGTAGGTGAAGTAGCCGGGTCGTTGGTGGTGTTTGGCGGTGCTGAAGAGCTTGGAGCAGAGTCGAAGCGTGCTGAAGGAGGTGGCGGTGAAGTAGCATCATCTTCATCCTCGATAACTCTGGCAGTCACAGTTGCAACAGAGGAAGAGAACTCAGAGTCTTCAAGAGATGGAGTTTCTAGCAGCACAGCCCTTCGAGGAGGTGTGGAGTCAAACTTGAAACGCTCAGTGAAGCCATCCTCTTGAAGATCATCTTCAGAACACATCATCGTTAGCCCTTTCCACGTGCGGCGACAGGTTTCATGGGCAACGAAAGCATTCTTGGTGGCAAGATTGCGAATGCGATTAACATCCACCAAGAGGCTTTTCATCTGACGCTTCAGCCAGTCATGATGCCTATCCTATTTCTGATGAAGAGCCACAAGAAGCTCTCGGTCGTTGAGAACACGAGTGTGCTTCTTGGGTCGTGGAGCAGTTGTACTATCAGTGGTTTCAGTGGAAGCAGGGTGTGGTGCACGTGTAGTGCCAGCCAAAGGATACACCCGAGTGACTGCTTCAACTCCTTCAATGTTCTGAGAGAAACTCTGATGCTCTGCATTCTGAAGACTTAGAGGTTCCTTGGCAGGCTCAGGATAGATGGCTTCAGTAGAGATATCCACATCAGGCAGAAAAATCCGATAATTGCGAGCAGATGGCTGATATGAGATATCGGAGTGAAGTTTGATGAGCCGCATTACCCATGGGGCGTAGAACTTCAAGCCAAACAGATCAGAGCCTGATGCAGCAAGTTGGCGAATGAAGAAGTCCTGTGCATTGAAGCATTTTTCATGAAGAATATAGAAGACCAAAGTCTTCATTGCACCCTCAAGCTTGGCATTTGGAGAGTGCCCTTTGATGGGCCAGAGAGTTCGCCTGATGATGTGATAGATGGTTCTTGGCAGATACTCAAGGTCTTCAATGAAGAACTCCGTGGGATAAGCAGCATCTTGGGGCAATGGCTTCATCATGCTAAGCATCTGACTCATATCAGGTTCAAGCTTCTGAAAGATGCTCTCAATAGCTTCACTATGCAGCTGACAGCCATGCTCGTAGAGATCGCCAGGAGTGGGCAAACCAGTGAGCTCAGTGATGTCAAATGCATTGGCTTCGTGATGAACGTTTCCTGTCATCCACTCCAGGACCCAAATCTTCGGATCTCTGCTGTACCCGCGGATGTGAAGTGTGGCATAGAATTGGAGCAGCAACTCTTCATTCCAATGCTCTTGGTCAGTAACGAACGGTAGCAGTCCAACTTCCTTGAAGCAATCCAAAGATTCTTCCAGACATGGCAGACCAGCTATAGCTTCAATGTCAAGGCGCTTGTGTGAGAAGATGCGACCTTGATTGTAAAGAATGCACGAGTAATAGCTTCGCTGCGGATAGCTCCAGAACCAATCAGATGATATCTTTTCCCTTGAGTAGGGGTTCCTGGAGCTATCGAAGAATGTGTTGTCTGCTCTGAAGCCATTGATATTGAAGGAGCCAGGTGCTGGTGCAGGACCTGGGAACCTTGGCAATCTTGGGATTGGCTTCTGTACTTGAGGCCTGTGCTCAACATGATAGTCGAACTGGGGACCGGCAGCAGACTCAGGAACAGAAGTGGCGGGATCAGTGGCTTCGCTGTCTTCTGATGCTTTTGTTGGGGAGGGCTCCACATTAGCTTCATTGGTGGTGGTGGCAGTCGCAAGATTTTCATCCTCCACTTGACGAGCTGGAGGATCGGTCACAAGCACGTTCTCCTTGAGAACTGCTTCTTGGTGGGACAGGGGAGTGGGAACTTGTGGGACTTCTTCTTCCGCGGCTGATGCAGCCGGATTGTCTTCAGCAGAGACTTGAGGCATTGGACCTTTGCAAAGCCTGCGCAACGCAGGCGACGCCTGTGGAGTTGGAGTTGGCTGGGCCTCATAGTCTTCTTCCTCTTGTGGGCGATCCGCCCATGAAGCATCATGTGCAATTGGCGTCAGTGGACGACCAATGCTGATGAGTTCGCTGTTCTCGAGTTGAGGAAGGACTGCACCATCTTCTACATGGTCATGTTGACCAATGTCTTCAGCAGCGATGGGATCAGCTGCTGGAAAGTCTTCAGCTTCATGAGCCTCTGTGGAAGCAGACTCATGGATTGTCAGTTGGCGTTCAGCTTCAGGATAGACCATAGAAATGGGTTCAACTATCAAAGGCTCTGTGGGAGCAGCCCGATCTTTCTTGGTCTTCCTCTTCTTCTTGGGAGGGGCAGTGGGAGAGGCTTCAGGATGTTTCCTCTTCCTGGCTTCAGCCTCAGCAGTCCTTGTCTTCTTGAGCTCTGAAGCGGTTGACCGGCTTTTTGGCTTCGAGCCAGTCATTCTAGTTGGGAAGACAATCGAAACTGCTTCCTGCCTTGGTGCGTCGGGTTCAGCCGTAGCAGGCTTCTTCTTCTTCTTTGCGGCCATCCTGGGGTCGATGCCAGGACGCCCAAGGGCCTTGCGCTTTTCAGCCTCATTGTAGGCTTGCACACATCTGTCAGCCAGAACCTTCATGTGCTCACGCGAACCCTGAGCTTCTGCATGTTTCTTTACAAAGGCTTCCTTGAGCTCGTGCATCATGGTCTTAAAGTTCTTCACTTCTTGCACGCTGAGCTTGGCCATATGCTTCTTGAACTGAGTCTTTTTATAGTCAATCTTTTGCTTCAGTTCAACAATGCGCTGGGCGACAGCTAGCTCTGAAGCAATGGCGCCTTGGAAGGCGACACTGAGGCCAATGAGTAGCTGCAGATCTTCGAAGCTGATATTTGACGTGTCAAACCACTCATCAATGAAGTTGTGGATGATTGTCACATCAAAGAGAGGCAGATCATTGAAGATTTCTGCTTCTTCTTTGCTCTTGATGAGTTGCTCAAGAGCGTCATCTGCAAGATCTTCATCACTTGACAGATCAATGGCATCATTGCGCAAAATGGCAGCAGCCGTTAGCTCTTGGCCGGTGTGTGGCAGAGGCATCTTGACTTTCTGGGGCTTGGAGATGCGTGATAAATCTTCGGACTGCACACTGTCTTCAGGAGGTGCAGTGCCAGTGGCTTCGCCCTTGAGATTTTTGGTGAAGGGGCAGGCTTTGAAGCTTTAAGCTTCTTCAACTTCTTTGGCTTCAGCGCTGCAGGCGCTTCATCTGATTCAGCGTCAGCTGCAGGCTCATTTACTGCAGTCCCTTGAACCAATATGTGGATGATGAGGCCTTCAAGGTTGTAGAAAGGACCGATGACATTGGGTTCTACTTCGCGAGTTCCATCGGCACGGGGAGCAGAGGGACCAGGGTTGAAATCTAACCCCAAAGTCTTCTTGTTCTGCTTTGCTGAGTTCTGAGCAAATTGGAAGTTGCGCTTGAACAGATTGTCGTCACGACACCATAGTAGTGACGATGGGTGTGCATCAGCAGGCTGTGGCCCACGGACCATGCAGGGATAGAAGCCTTGTTCAATGGCTTCATCTCTGGACCTGGGTAGAAGATTCTTGTATAGGATGTCTCCCCACGGTCTCTTGATGGCGTTTTTTTAGCATATTCCTGGGTTACAAATCGGTATTTGAACCATTGTTCTACCCAATATCTTTGAATCCATTGGATTCGGGTCTTGCGCTGATTGTAATCCTCTTCAGGATCTATCTTGTACAGCTCTGAGAGGTCATCTGGCAGATCTCTGGATGTTTCTCCACGACGCTTTCTGCCACCCTTCCTTGCTGAATTCTCTGAAGCCATAAACTTTAAACTAAAAGGCTTCAACACGTTCAAAGGCTTCAAAGGTTTTCGCTTGCTGGACAAACAGGAACTGGCTTCGGGAGAATTTATGTGATGCTGTAAGAATTCTGCAAATGAATGCAGACTATGAGAACCAAAGGATTCTCCCACGGACATGTACCTGTGACAGCATTAAGGTGCGAGGGAAGGGGAAGAGGTCATATGCATTCTCAGAAGATTTTGAAGATAAATCAGTTTAGAAGACATTGACCTCATCGTGCGAAGACATTCACTCATAGATAAGGAGTTGGTTCCAGATTTGTACGAATCCACAGATCAGTACAAGTGAGGAATCTAACTACTTTGTGAAGCATAAGTGAATATACTAGGCATGTTATGAGATGCAGTATGAGAGAGATCTAACTTGTGTGAATAGAAACTGCTTGTGGTAGAAAGTGACAAAGTCATAGGATCAACGGTGCCATAAAAAGGAAGTTTTATTTACCACACTAAGAACTACTAGACGGAGTGGAAGATGAGGCCGAGCAGTTCAATCTTCCGTGCCCTAACTTGGCGACGGAGGACAACTACGGCGACGGCGGAGTGGAAGATGTCCGCGGTCGGCGTGAAGATGGCGTCGGAGAGGTTGCGGCAGCGAAGCGCTTCGTCACCGGCGTCGTCGAGGGCTAGCGGTGGCGCTAGGGTTCGTGCGAGAGTGGAAAAGAGATAATGACCGCTGTGAAGTGTGTATTTATAGGTACAGGGGCGGCACTGTGTTATTACACAGGTGCCCCTGGTGATTCGCATCTGAGGAACACGTGGCCATTATGCGGAATTTTGGGGTTTGTTCCACGTCCCACGCACGCCTGGATTGTCGGGTGGTCGTTCCTACTTCTCCGAGTTTCATGTGGAGGAATGAGCATTGAAAACGGACTTAATGGTTGTCTCTGTATCTTCTGCTGACAAGGACGCAGAGAAGACATTCGACAGTTTCAATAGAATGCATATGATTTGGAGAGATAGAATTTGAGATAGAAAGCATAGAGAGGTTAGGGTCCGATCACATTCACTTAGTTCAAAAGATTCAACAAGAAGACATAGCTATAAGTGAATGCTGTAGAGGACAGAACACTAGTATATATATATCTACATAATCAACATAGTGAAGATAATCATGAATATATGTTGAGATTGAAGCCAAACCAAATGTGAAGACATAGCAAATATAACGCCATGAGTGAAACACTTCAAACAGAACATTTGGTGGTGGCGTTACCCACCGTATAGGAAGTATTAGACCCAGACATGGCGCACAATTATCGCGGCGCTCTGAAGTCAAATTCCACATTAATGTATTCACACTTAGAATGTATGTCTTTATTGATTGAAGATATACTTTACTTCGTGTGTTGCACATCTAAGTCATCAATATGCATAAAGGTTAGGATGTGTGCCTGATCACAGGACATTTGAGGATTCCAGGATATTTAGCTCACACCGTAACTTGCAAAATCTCTTCTCATCCAAGGGCTTGGTGAAGATATCTGCCAATTGCTCTTCAGTGTTGACGTGTATGATATCAATATCTTCCTTCACAACATGATCTCTAAGAAAGTAATGACGAATTTCAATGTGCTTTGTCTTCAAGTGCTGAACTGGGTTGTTGGCAATCTTGATGGAGCTTTCGTTATCGCAGTAAAGTGGCACTTGCTTCAGATGAATGCCATAGTCTTTGAGCGTTTGCTTCATCCACAGAAGCTGAGCGCAGCAAGATCCAGCAGCAATGTATTCAGATTCAGCAGTGGAGAGAGATACACAGTTCTGCTTCTTTGAAGACCAACATACAAGTGATCGTCCCAGAAAGTGACATGTGCCTGAAGTAGACTTGCGATCAACTTTGTCACCAGCATAATCAGCATCCGAGAATCCAACCAGATCAAACTCTGAGCCCTTTGGATACCATAATCCTAGAGTTGGGGTGTGAGCCAAATATCGAAGAATTCGCTTCACAGCTAAGTGATGCGACTCCTTTGGTGCCGCTTGAAATCGAGCACACATGCAAACACTAAGCATAATATCTGGCCTAGATGCACATAGATAAAGTAAGGAACCAATCATGGAGCGATATACCTTTTGATCGAACTCTTTACCATTGTCGTCGGGACCCAGATGATGTTTGGCTGGCATTGGTGTTGTGAAGCCTTTGCAGTCTTGCATACCAAACTTCTTCAGGCAATCTTTGAGATACTTCTCTTGAGATATGAAGATTCCGTTGCGTTGTTGTCGTATTTGAAGACCGAGGAAGAACTTCAGCTCTCCCATCATGGACATCTAATATTGCTCTTGCATCATATATCCAAACTCTTCACTATACTTTTGATTGGTGCAGCCGAAGATAATGTCATCCACATATATTTGGCACACAAACAGTTCACCATCATATGTCTTCGTGAAGAGAGTGGGGTCTAGGGAACCAGGTATGAAGCCTTTGCTCTTCAGGGAGTATTTGAGTGTGTCATACCAGGCCCGAGGGGCTTGTTTGAGGCCATACAGTGCCTTGTTGAGCTTGTATACCATGTCAGGATGTTTTGAATCTTCAAAGCCAGGCGGTTGTGCAACATACACTTCTTCTTCAATCTTGCCATTGAGAAAAGCACTCTTCACATCCATTTGATATAGAAGTATGTTATGATGATTTGCATAGGCCAGCAGTATGCGTATGGCTTCAAGTCTAGCCACAGGAGCAAATGTTTCATCGAAGTCAATGCTTTCCACTTGAGTATATCCTTGAGCAACGAGATGAGCTTTGTTTCTGACAACTTGACCATGCTCATCTTGCTTGTTGCGGTATATCCATTTGGTGCCTATTATATTGTGCTTCCGTGGATCAGGACGCTTAACCAGTTCCCATATATTATTCAGCTCAAACTGATGAATCTCTTCTTGCATAGCTTGAATCCATTCAGGTTCCATGAAGGCTTCTTCAACTTTCTTGGGTTCTGTTATTGAGACGAATGCGAAGTGCCCACAGAAATTTGCTAGTTGAGTTGCCCTTGAACGGGTGAGTGGACCGGGTGCATTGATGCTATCAATTATTCTTTCAATCTGCACTTCATTGGCAACGCGAGGATGTACAGGGCGAAGATTTTGCTCTTGCTGATCATTGTCGTTGTTAGAAGGAATGTCTTCAGGCTGAGCATTGTCTTCATGTTGATCAGGTGCTGAGATGATAAGTTCTTCTTCAGGATGAGCTTCAGAAGGTATAATTTCTCCAGTTCCCATTAGCTTGATTGATTCACTGGATGGAACTTCATCTAGCACATTTGGCAGTTGCTCTCTTTGTGAACCGTTGGTCTCATCGAACCGCACATCCACTGTTTCAACCACTTTGTAATGAAAGAGATTGAAGACTCTATAGGAGTGTGAATCCTTTCCATATCCAAGCATAAAACCCTCATGTGCTTTTGGTGCAAACTTTGAGGTGTGATGTGGGTCCTTGATCCAGCACCTGGCTCCAAATACTCTGAAGTAACTGAAATTTGGCTTCTTGCCAGTAAGGAGCTCATAAGATGTCTTGTTCAGAAGCTTGTGAAGATAAACACGATTGATTGTATGGCATGCAGTATCAATGGCTTCAGGCCAGAATATTCTTGGAGTCTTGTATTCATCTAGCATCGTTCTGGACATCTCAATGAGTGTTCTGTTCTTGCGTTCGACGACTCCATTCTGCTGTGGCGTGTACGGGGCTGAGAATTCATGTGTGATGCCCAAGGTATCAAGATATGTATCAAGGCCAGTGTTCTTGAATTCAGTGCCATTGTCACTTCTGATGTGCTTTATCTTGGCGCCATAATTGTTCATAGCTCGATTGGCGAAGCGTCTGAAGACATCCTGCACTTCAGTCTTATAAAGAATTATGTGCACCCAAGTATATCTAGAATAATCATCAACAATGACAAAGCCATAGAGACAAGCAGTAGTAGTAAGAGTTGAGTAATGAGTGGGACCGAAAAGATCCATGTGAAGTAGTTTGAAGGGTCGAGTAGTGGTCATGATTGTCTTCGAGAGATGTTTGGCCCTCGTCATCTTTCCTGCCTCACAGGCACCGCATAAGTGATCTTTCTTGAACTTGACGCCCTCGATGCATATGACATGCTTCTTCTTTGCAGGGTGTGGAGGTTCCTCATGCCAGCATGCCCAAGCCTCCGATGCCTATGACATGCTTCTTCTTTGCAGGGTGTGGAGGTTCCTCATGCCAGCATGCCCAAGCCTCCGATGCTAGAGCCAGCATTCTGAAGCTTTTGCTAGAAGACATACGGCAAGCTGTGGTCCTGCTGAGAAATCTACCACGTATAAATCATCTTTTCGATACCCTTCAAATACTAGAGACTTGTCAGATTCCATTAGAACAATGCAACGATATTTTCCAAATATTACGATCATGTTTAAATCGCAAAGCATTGAGACAGACATTAAGTTGAAGCCAAGGGATTCAACAAGCATGACTTTATTCATGTGTTGATCCCTTGAGATTGCAACTCTACCTAGACCCAATACCTTACTTTTACCAGTGTCAGCAAATGTGATGTGGCTCTTGTCGGATGGACGTAAGGTTGAGTCCATAAGAAGACTTCTTTTGCCAGTCATGTGATTTGTACACCCACTATCGATAATCCATTCTGAAGACGCTGGTGTCGTACCCTATAGTGCAGTTAGGGGGATAGGCTTCACCAAGAGCATTGTGAAGCAAAAACATTTGACGAACCAGTGGGTTATGAAAGCTTAGATCCAGATTAGGACTAATAGGGAGAGTAGCAAGCGATTCAGGAACGAAGTACATAGTAAGACCATTTGGGCATTTGATCTTGCGCCCTACAAGATGTTTAAGGTCCCCAGCAATAGCGTCAGATGATTTTGGTTTTCTGCTGGAGACCTTTCCCTGCAAAAGAGAGTTAAGCTTTCTTAGCCACCCACATCTTCAAGGATGGCTTAGAAGCAATAAGTCTAAGTGCAGCATATGAGAATTTTGGCTTTGGAGCCCTAGCAAACAGTCTTGCAGGCGGACAATAGTACTCATGAGAATAAGCAGAATAGTTCTTGGTCTTATGAACATGGCGGTTTGACGAACCGCTCTCATATTCATATGCCCGAGTATGGTTTCTCTGCAAAACATTTGCGTTAGTGCGACTCAGGTGAGTTCTCTGTCTGTATGAAGCCTTTGGACCGTATGAAGCCTTTGGTCTGAGGTTTGTCTTCTTCACGTGAGGTGTCATGATGACATTCACAGGAAGATTCTCCAGACACCTTTTCGGAACCCAGATCTTCTTCATAGGCGGTCCATTCCTGCAGTTAGTACCAATGTACCTGGCAAACACTTCACCATTCTGATTCTTAAACAGTATATAGTTTGCATCAAAGGATTCATCAATGATAATGGGGTTAGCACAAGTGAAGCCAGATAGATTGGATGGATCTGCTGAAGGTTCCTTTGCAGCAACCCACATGGTTTTGGGGTACTGCTCAGGTTTCCAGTAAGAGCCATCAGCATTCATTTTCCTTACGAACCCAACACCCTCTTTCCTCGGGTTTCGGTTCAGAATCTGCTTTTTGAGGACATCACATAATGTTTGATGCCCTTTAAGACTTTTGTACATCCCTATTTCCAGCAATGTCTTCAACCTAGCATTCTCATCAGCAATAGCGGTGGTATCCTCAGCAGAGGGGTTAGTTACCACATCAACAGTTGAAGATATTGCAACAACAGTAGCAGTAGAACATTCAGCAACAGAAGTAGCATTATCACGCTCAATGCATTTAAGACATGGTGGTTCAAATCCTTCCTGAGCGGAACTGATCTGTTTGGCGCGAAGTGACTCGTTTTCCTTTTGAAGATCTTCATGAGCCGCTCTCAATTTCTCAAGATCTTGCTTCCTTTGAAGATAATCATAGGAAAGCTTTTCATGAGTTGTTGAGAGAGTTTCATGACGACTTTCAAGTTCCTGATACTTAACGTGAAGATTTTTTATGTCTTCAATTAAGGATTCAGATCGAGTCATTTCAGCACCTAATAGATCATCGCTTTTGTCTAACAGTTTTTGAATATGTTCCATAGCTTTCTGTTGTTCAGTTGCAATTTTAGCAAGTGTTTTGTAGCTGGGTTTTGAACCACAATCAGAGTCATCGTCACTAGATGTTTGATAGTGAGTAGTGCGTGTGTTTACCTTGGCACCGCGTGCCATGAAGCAGTAGGTAGAAGCGGAGTAGTCCTTGTCATTTGCATCGGTGTCGGTGATGAGGTCATTGTCTTCAGTGTTGAAGATGGACTTGGCAACGTATGCTGTAGCCAGACTTGCGACGCCTGAATCGGACTCCTCCTCAGACTCCACCTCCGCCTCCTCAGAAGCGAACTCCTCCTCTGAATCCATTTCCTTGCCAACAAACGCACGTGCCTTGCCAGATGACCTCTTCTTGTGTGATGAAGACTTTGAGGAAGACTTGGAAGAAGACTTTGAGTATTTCTTCTTCTTCTTGTCGTTAGAGTCATATTCCTTGCTCTTCTTCTTCTTTTTGTTCTCATTGTCCCACTGTGGACACTCAGAGATGAAGTGGCCAGGTTTCTTGTACTTGTGACATGTTTTCTTCTTGTAGTCGTGAGCAGAAGCTTCATCATTCCTTGAGCTTGATCGGGAAGACTTTCTGAAGCCTTTCTTCTTGGTGAATTTTTGGAACTTCTTCACAAGCATAGCAAGTTCCCTTCCAATGTCTTCAGGATCATCAGAACTGCTGTCAGATTCTTCTTCAGATGAGGAGACAGCTTTTGCCTTCAAGGCACGAGTTCGCCCATAGTTTGGACCATAGATATCTCTTTTCTCAGAAAGCTGAAACTCATGTGTGTTGAGCCTCTCAAGTATGTCAGACGGATCAAGTGTCTTGAAATCAGGACGTTCTTGAATCATCGGGGCTAGGGTGTCAAACGAACTATCAAGTGATCTCAGCAGTGTCTTGACGACTTCATGTTTGGTGATCTCAGCAGCGCCAAGGGATTGAAGCTCATTTGTGATGTCAGTGAGTCGGTCAAATGTGAGCTGGACATTCTCATTGTCATTTCGCTTGAAGCGGTTGAAGAGGTTGCGAAGGACACTGATTCTCTGATCTCTCTGGGTTGAGACGCCTTCATTGACCTTGGAGAGCCAGTCCCAGACCAGCTTAGATGTTTTCAAAGCACTCACACGGCCATACTGTCCTTTGGTCAGATGACCACAGATGATATTCTTGGCAGTAGAGTCCAGTTGAACGAATTTCTTGACATCAGCAGCAGTGACACCTTCTCCAGCCTTGGGAACTCCGTTCTCGATGACATACCATAGGTCAACGTCAATGGCTTCAAGATGCATGCGCATCTTATTCTTCCAGTAGGGATATTCAGTTCCATCAAAGACGGGGCACGCAGCGGAGACTTTAATTATCCCTGCAGTCGACATAGCTAAAACTCCAGGTGGTTAAACCGAATCACACAGAACAAGGGAGCACCTGGCTCTGATACCAATTGAAAGTGCGTTATATCGACTAGAGGGGGGGTGAATAGGGGATTTTTATGGAAGTCTTCAAAACATGTGAGTTATGAAGACAAACGATAGAAATAAACCTAATACCCTGCAGCGGAAGGTAGACTACACTAGGCAAGCCATAGTCAAGTATTCAATAGAGTGAAAGCACAATGACTAATAGTAGCAATGTAGTAAGGATCAGGTAGGAAGATATTGTGAAGCCAGATAGAACACGCAGTCACTCAGTGAAGACAAAAGATAGTGCAAACATACAATGACTTCACAAGGAGTAATAGTAAGTAAAGGGAAGGGAATATGAAACCAGTGACTCGTTGAAGACAATGATTTGTTGGACCAGTTCCAGTTGCTGTGACAACTGTACGTCTGGTTGGGGCGGCTAGGTATTTAAATCTTAGTACACACAGTACCGGACACCCAGTCCTGAACACGCAGCTCAGGACACCCAGTCCTCACCGTATTCCCCTTGAGCTAAGGTCACACAGACCTCGCCCAATCACTCTGGTAAGTCTTCAAGGTAGACTCCCAAACCTTCACAGACTTCGTTCACCGGCAATCCACAATGTCTCTTGGATGCTCAAAACGCGACGCCTAAATGGCTGGAGGATGCACAGTCCTCAAGTGTAATAAGTCTTCAGATCACACAGACAAGAAGACTTAAGTGATGCCTAATTCTCTTTGGCTCTGGGTGGTTAGGGCTTTATCCTCGCAAGGAATTCTCTCTCAAAGGCTTCGAGGTGGGTTGCTCTCAAACGACAAAAGCCGTACTCTCAATCTAAGCAGCCAACCGTTTATGGTTGTAGGGGGTGGGCTACTTATAGCCACTTGGCAACCCGACCTGATTTGTCCGAAATGACCCTGGGTCACTAAGGAACTGACACGTGTTCCAACGGTCAGATTTCAAACTCACACGTCAACTTTACTTGGGCTACAAGCAAAGCTGACTTGTCCGACTTTGGACAAGATTCGCTCTCATAGTCTTCACTCGAAGACATAGGTTATGGTTAGGCATCACTTCAGTCATTCTGACTGGTTCTCTTGGACCCCACTTAATAGTACGGTGGTTCCTATGACTCAACACAAAAGAAAGAGAACTACGAAAGATCTAAGTCTTTGAGCTCCATAGGCTTCATGTGGTGTCTTCTCTTGTCATAGTCTTCAATGTGAATATCTTCATATACCACCTTTGACTTCAATGTCTTCATACATTTTTAGGGGTCATCTCTGGTAGGAAAACCGAATCAATGAGGGACTTCTACCTGTGTTATCCTGCAATTCTCACAAACACATTAGTCCCTCAACTAGGTTTGTCATCAATACTCCAAAACCAACTAGGGGTGGCACTAGATGCACTTACAGACACCACGCCCAACAAGTGTCCAGTCAAATGTCATTGAGCTTATTTTGAAATGCTATGTCGTTTTTTATAGTACAAAGGATAGTGAGCTACTCGACCATGAAGGATGAGTTGTTGTGCAATGCGTGGCTGGCCATATCCGCGGAATTCATAAGCAGGACCAGAGGGCCGCCCTTCTGGGAGCAAGTGCATGAAAAGTTTCACACATAAAAGCACATTACGCCTTGCGATGTGTACATCATGCGACCACACAACATGAGGTCGTTGTCGTATCTGTTGAAGGACAAGTTATGGGCTGTGCAATCTTGATGTATTGATCGGTGCACCAGGCACATATATATAAGTACAGAGGTGGGCCACAACCTCAACTATAGAAAGGAAACAGGAGGTGTACCCTTTACACAAATATAACGTACACAATATACTCAACAGCCCCCCGCAGTCGAAGCGGCGCCAGTGACGCAAAGACTGGAACAAAACTCCTCGAAGGTAGAAGTCGGTAGTCCCTTCGTCATCACATCGGCGAACTGTTGTGCAGTCGGCACATGGAGAACCTGAATACGTCCAAGAGCCACCTACTCGCGCACAAAGTGAATGTCTAACTCAATGTGTTTGGTCCGGCGATGATGAACGGGGTTGGCGAAGAGGTACACCGCAGAAACGTTGTCGTAGTAGACAACCGTAGCCTGGGAGACGTCGTGATGCAGCTCCTGAAGTAACTGTCATAGCCAGGTGCACTCGGCAACAGCATTGGCCACAACTCGGTACTCAACCTCCGCGCTGGAGCGCGAAACCGTGAGTTGTCGCTTGGACAACCACGAGACGAGTGAAGGACCAAGGTAGACGTAGTAGCCGGAGGTGGACCGACGAGTATCAGGGCAGCCAGCCTAGTCTGCATCGGAGTAGGCCACCATCTCCAGAGAAGTAGACGCCGTGAGTGTCAATCCGAGGGTCATCGTGCCGCGGATGTAACGAAGGATCCGCTTCACGAGAGTCCAATGGGAGTCACGAGGGGCGTGCATGTGGAGACACACCTGCTGAACAGCATACTGAATATCCAGTCTGGTGAGAGTCAAATACTGAAGAGCGCCGACGATAGACCGGTAGAAAGGAGCATCCGACGTAGGCCAGCCCTCAAGAGCAGAGACCTTGGCCTTCGTGTCAACAAGAGTAGCAACAGGGTGACAGTTGAGCATGCCAGCACGCTCAAGAAGCTCATGTGCATACTTCTGCTGATGAAGAAAGAAACCATCCGGGCGCCGAACGACCTCAATGCCAAGGAAATAATGTAGAGCACCCAAGTCCTTAATGGCAAACTCGTCACGCAGCCGGAGAGTAATCTGCTGAAGAAGAGCTGCGGAGGAGGCCGTCGGGATGATGTTATCGATGTAAAGAAGCAAATATGCAGTCGTGTCACCGTGGCGATAGACAAACAGTGAGGCGTCCGAGCGAGTAACGCTGAAGCCCAGTGTCTGAAGAAACCCGACGATCCGCTGGTACCAGGCGCGGGGGTGCCTGCTTGAGCCCGTAAAGAGAGCGGGACAGCAGACACACATGGCCAGGAAGTGAGGCGTCGACGAAACCGATGGGTTGCTCACAATACACCTGCTCCTCAAGATGGCCGTGGAGAAAGGCGTTGGAGACATCCATCTGGTGAACGGGCCAGCCACGGGACACTGCAAGCCGGAGGACGGTGCGGATCGTGCCCGGTTTTACAACCGGGGCAAACGTCTCAGTGAAGTCCACTCCAGCGCGCTGGCGGAAACCACGGACCACCCAGCGAGCCTTGTAGCGCTTGAGAGTACCATCCGAGCGGGTCTTTTGGCAAAAGACCCACTTGCCGGTGATGACATTGGCGCGAGGAGGCCGGGGAACCAGTGTCTAGGTGCGGTTCCGTAGAAGAGCATCGAACTCTTCCTGCATCGCCGCAAGCCAGTGAGGATCACGGAGGGCGACGCGAGCGGACGCGGGAAGAGGCGACGGCTCCGCGGTGGAGGCTGCGAGGACATACTCGTCGCTCGAGTACCGGAGGCTCGGACGATGAACGCCGGTACGAGCCCGTGTAACTGGGCCAGCCGGCGCCGTCGGAGCCACCGGCGAGGCAGCCGACGAGGCGGCCGGCGAGCCGGCCGGCGTCGGAGCCGGTGAGGAGGCCGGCGTCAGGGTCAGCGAGGTTGCCGGCGTTGGAGCCGGCGAGGAGGCCGGCGTTAGGACCGGCGAGATGGCCGGCGTCGGAGCCGACGAGGAGGCCGGCGTGGTGGCCGGCGTCGGAGCCGGCGAGGAGGCCGGCGTCAAGGCGGCTGAAGGAGCGGCCGAGCCAGTAGCGCCCAACCCCGCGGCGCCCGAGTCGGGGGCGGCGGGTGAAGGAGGGGCGCCAGCTGCGCCGGCAGGGTCGGCCGAGGAGGCCGAGGGGGCCGGCGCCGGCGTGAGGGCGCGAGGACCGCCAAAGCCCGGAGGCGGTCCACGGGCCGAACGAGATCGTCCACCTGACGTAGTCGTCGAAGAGCCGCCGGTGGCCGGCGATGACGAGGTGACAAGAGGTACCTGCTGCTGAAACAGAAACACCATCTCATCAAAGTAAACGTGTCGGGAGGTGAAAACACGATGGGAGACGGGATCATAGCAGCGGTAGCCCTTAGTGTTAGGTGGGTAGCCGAGAAAGATGCAGGCGACGGAGTGGGGTGCAAGCTTATGAGGCGCAGTAGCGGCGATGCTAGGGTAGCAAAGGCAGCCGAAGATGCGAAGCCCATCATAAGAGGGGGGTGCACCGAAGAGAAGATGATGAGGTGTAAAGTTCCTGCGAGTACGACATGGGCGGATGTTGATGAGGAGAGAAGCGGTGGCGAGAGCGTCAGGCCAAAAGCGCGGAGGCACATTGGCATGAAAGAGAAGAGTCCTAACGCAGTCACTGAGAGTGCGAAGGATGCGCTCAACGCGACCGTTCTGCTGCGAGGTGTACGGACAAGTGAGACGAAAAATCGTGCCATGTGTGGTGAGAAGATTACGAACAGGGAGGTTGTCAAACTCCTTCCCGTTGTCTGTCTGCAACGCGAGAATGGGACGACCCAACTGCATGAGAACATAGGAGTAGAAAGCAGCGAGAGTGGATATAACATCCGACTTGCGGCGCAACGGGAAGGTCCACACATAATGCAAAAAATCATCAAGTATGACAAGATAATAAAGAAAACCCATATTACTGGCAATAGGAGAGGTGCAAACATCACTATGAATTAACTCAAATGGGTACGAAGCAACAAAAGAAGAAGCCCTAAATGGAAGACGAGCATGTTTGCCGAGGCAACATGCATGACACGAGTGATCCTTGTTCTTATTACACGTGAAAGAAAAACTCCAAAGTATGGGGCGAAGGGTGGCAGGATTAGGATGACCCAAGCGAGCATGTCAAAGATCCACTCTGGTGGCGAGAGCGACAGGGGCGGCGGAAGTGGTGGAGGTGGCGGAGTGAACCGGGTAGAGCTCGTCGGGGCTGTCACATTGGTGGAGCACCATCCTCGTGCGAGCGTCCTTAACAGAAAAACCATATTCGTCAAATTCAACGGTAACCAGATTTTCACGTGTAAGAGAACGAATGGAAACAAGATTTTTAATAAGTTCAGGAGAAACTAGAATATTAGACATGGATATTGGAGTGGAGTTAGACGGAAAATAGGCATGACCAATATGGGTGATAGGAAGAGAAGATCCGTCACCGATGGTGATGCGGTTGGAAGTGTGGACAGGACGAGCGGTATGGAGGTTACTGGGGTACGCCGCCATGTGAGCAGTGGCGCCGCTGTCCATGTACCAGTCGCCGCCGCCGGTGTAGCTGGACGGTGAAGGGGTGTTGTGGAGAGCCGCCAGGAGGGCCGGGTCCCACGGTGCCGGCGGGAGAGGCGGCACGGCCGTTAGGGGCAGCGGCGGCCCACATGGCGGTGGCTGCTGGCCGTAGGGCGCCATGTAGGGCTGCGACGCGGCGTAGAACGCCTGGTGTGGCTGTGGTCGGGCGCCGAGAAGTCCCGAGGTAGGGGCCCGAGGTACCGACATGGAGTAGGCGTGCACAACGCCGGTCCATGGGTTCTGGCCGGCGTACCACGGGGCCGGCTGAGAAGCCTGCTGCGGTGGGCGGGGTGCTCCTCCCTGAGCGCCTGCGCCCCCTGCTTGCGGCCACCATGACGGCCGTCGCGACGACCCCCCCATTGGCCGCCAGCTGGGGCGGCGGGAAGGGGGTGGCCGGGGCGGGCGGGAAGCCTGGCGGGTAGGCGGGCGCCGCCGGCTGTGGAGGCGTCGGGCGCGGCGGTGGCGGGGCTGGACCCCCGCGGGTGCCGGCGACGAGGGCGGTGTGGGTCGCGCGAGTCCACGCCACCCGCATCCGGTGCTCCTCCAACTTGAGGTACGCGACCACCTTAGCGAAGGTAGGATCCGGGATGAGGGTGAGGTTGGAGGCGGCGTTCCCGAAATTCTCGTTGAGGCTGCCGGAGAGGGTGCTGATGAGGAGCTCGTTGCCAATCTTTTCCCCGAGATCACGGAGCTCATCGGCGAGCTTCTTGAGGCGCATGCAAAAATCATCGATGGATGAGTCATGTTGCTGGCACCCGTAAAACTCACCGTAGAGCAGGACCTTGCGCTGCAGCCGGTTGTCGGTGAAGAGGCCGTTGAGCTTGGTCTAGATCACATGGGCGTCGTCCTCGTCGTCCACCACGGTGTGGAAGAGGTCGCTGGAGATGGTGAGGTAGAACCAGCGGATGATGGTGGCGTCGAGGATCATCCACTCCTCGTCGTGGATCATGAGCGCCGAATCCACGGTGCCGTCCACGTGGCCGTGCAGGAGGTACTCACGAAACACAAGCGAAAAATATCGCTTCCAGGCGGAGTAGGACACGGTGGTGTGATCAAGCTTGACCGGAACACGCTCATGGATGTTGAGGTCGCGGACGAGAGTGATATCGGGACCGGCGAACGGGTTGGAGACGGTGGGCGAGGAGGAGCTCATGGCACGGGTTAGGGTTTGGGACTCGGCGCGGGCGGAGGGAGACGGGGTGCGGCGGCGCAGGTGGCAGGGGATGGGGTGGTGCGGGTGCGGCGCGGGTGGGAGGGGAGGGTGCGGCGCGGGAGAGGGAGGGCGTAGGCGGAAGCGGGAGTAAGCGGCGGCGGCGGCCTCGGGAAGAGGAGGCGGCGGCGGCGGGCTAGGTGGTGGAGAAAGGCAGCGGCAACCAGCGGTGGCAACGACGACCAGGAGGAGGTGTCTGATACCATGTAGAAGGACAAGTTATGGGCTGTGCAATCTCGATGTATTGATCGGTGCACCAGACACGTATATATAAGTACAGAGGTGGGCCACAACCTCAACTATACAAAGGAAACATGAGGTGGGCCCTACACACAAATATACACGTACACAATATACTCAACAGTATCGTTGGCACGCTATCCACATCAGCGTCATCAAGTTCTGCAACTTGGTTAGGCGTAGCCATTGCACGCGAGCATTGAGAAGATGGTAAGCTTTACTTCCTCTTGCTAAACTTGTTGATTGATTATTTATTCAATGTTGGTCTACATATTATATGTAGCCCACACACACCGTCGTGCTGGACCACAGGTCAGCGGGACGACCATTCACGTGCACATACTGTTGGATGAAACTAAAGGAAAAATATGTGTGGAAGGACATATTCGTTCATGAGAAACTTGTTGGACATCCGGATCTAGTTGAATTTGAGATCATTCTGTATTGGACTTAATTTGCATGTTATGTGTGGATGATTTGTGCTATTTTCTATTTGAACTTCGATGAATATCGGCCGGTTTGCATGAATTTCGTCTGGTTAGTTCAAAGGGTTAATTTGATAAATGCCACTTCAAATCTGGCAATTCCGAGAAATGCCACTTCAATTTTCAAACTTTGTCTGGAGTGGCATTTTTCAAAATTTGCAAAAATTGCAGTGGCATTTTTCAAAGTTTGAAAATTGCGGTGGCATTTTTATGAATCGCCATAATTGGAGTGACATTTATCTAATTAACATAGTTCAAAGGCGGTTTGAAATATATGCGGCTAGCTTTGAATGGTTGCCTTCTATATCCGTGTCCGCGGATTGACCCCCCTATTCGTGAATGGATGCGAGAGATTTTTTGCGAGTTGCCATTGAAGATGCCCTAATATCCTAGTGTTAAGATTCGTGATTGAAAATGAAATGATGCAGAGGACATCCAGTCTGACATCTAAATACCACACGTTAGGTACTAGGTTATTTTTTTTCAGGGAACTTATGACAAATTAACTAAAGAGTCCTTATAGAAAATCTTGGTAAGACACATGCCAACATCATTTCAATAACTAAAGGGGAAAAGGTACATGCCATCTGTTTTTTCTGTTTTGCCAACAAAATCGGATTGCGAGCCTTGAGATTTGGGACCTGATCTTTTGGCAGATGGGTTGACCAAATATTTGACACTCTGGGAGATGGCCAGCGAGGTAGAACAGCAGGAAGGTATGTCGGATGTCGTAACATGGGCTTGGGAGGCTTCAGCCTGTGCGTTCGACTTACGCCAGTCTGTTCGTGGGCCGTGATCTTGATTTGAGAGTTTCTTTTACATGGCAATCAAGATCTCTCTTGAGATGCAATTTTTTTTGCTTGTTAGGAGCAGATGTTGGACATTCGATCGTCTTATCAGGCGTGGATTGCCACACCAGGAGGCATGCCCATTGTGTGACCAGGCCGAGGAGACCATAGACCATTTGTTGATTGCCTATCTGTTTGTTAGGGCGATCTGGTTTGAGACTTTGACTACATGGGGGCAACCGGATTTAACGCCATCCTCGGAAGATCGCTTGCTTCTTTGGGGCACCTCCCTTCTCTCGCTACAAATCTTCAGAGATCTACTATCGTTCTTCACCTTGGTGTTGTGGCAAATTTGGAAACACCGCAACGATGGTGTGTTCGAGAACGCCATGCCCTTAATGCAAAGTGTAATTATGCTGGTTTTAGATGAGGGGCCGGAATGGTAAATGGCTAGCAAGTTTAGGAGTGACGTGTTGTCAGTGTACCGATGGTTATACAGATGGATGATCCGTGAGTAGTCACATTTTTAATATGGTGGACAGTTGTTCTCACCCTCTTCTTGTAGGATCAAAAGGATAGGTCTAGTGGGGGCATGAATAGACACTAACAAGGCAAAAGGTGTAACTTTTAATTTCCTTGGTACTTAGGTAGATTTTAGCACAAGTTAAGTGGCAAGCAATACAATCTACACATGCATATCTAGAGTATGGGAAGCGGGAAGTAAATGGCATGTAAGTGCAAGAAAGTAAAGGGGTAGAGTTTTGAGAAGATCAAATGCAATGAAGACACGGTGATTTTTCTCGTGGTTCTGACACGCGGTGCTATCGTGCATCCACGTTGATAGAGACTTCAACCCACTGAGGGCTCCACCCACAAAGAGTTCACAAAGAGGCAATCTTGTCTATGCCATCATGGCTTACGCCCATGAAGGACTAGTCTCACTCGGGTAGATCTTCATGAAGTAGGAAATCTCCTTGCTAGTACAAACTCGTTTGTTCAACTCCACATCTTGGAGGCTCCCAAGTGACACCTAACGAATCCAAGAGACACCACTCTCCAAAAGGTAATATATGTTGTTGTTGATGAACTCCTTGCTTTTGTGCTTCAAAAGATAGTCTCCTCAACACTCAATCACTCTCTCACAGATTTGGCTATGTGGTAGGAGAAGGGATTTGAGTGGAAAGCAGCTTGGAGAGGCTAGAGATCAAGGATCAAAGGTTGAAGTGGAATCCCCTTGATGTAAACAAAAGTGTAGGTGGGTCTCTCTTAGAAAATGGATATGGGAAGTTGTCGTTTCATCCTGATTGCTCTCTAAAAGTTGGTGGAATGGGTAGGGGTATATATAGGCAGCGCCAAAAATCTAACCATTACACAACTCTATGCACTACTAGGTGTGACGGGTGAAACACTCGGTGAGACCGATGAGTTCAAAAAGTGTGAACTTTAGGCTTTTCGATGAGACCGATGGGTGATGACCTAATCACTTTCCACACTTCAGTGAGACCGATCGAAACTACTCAAAGATTCTGAAATGAAATCGATAGGCAATAGAAGGTTGGAAAGTGCTCTTCGGTGGGACCAAAGGGTCATCTTGGTGAGACCAAGTTGTTATGGTTTAGGTAGTGGCTATATCAAGTGTTTCTCGGTGGGTCCAACTAGATGTGTTTCGTTGGGACCGGGATAGACTTTAGGGTTTTGGACATAGATGAATGTGAGAGTGTGGCTGAGGGTTTTGGAGCAATATCTCTAAGCATTTGAGCAGTTAGTCCATGATCAAAACCTCATCCCCTTTTAATAGCATTGGACTCAATGTGATCTTGGATTACTCAACCAAAAATGCAGAGTCTTGAAGCTTTGCCAATGTTATTCCATAGTAGCCTGAGGGGTCCACATCTCCATCCATTTACTTGCCTAATTTGAACTTTTCCTGAAATATACTTGTCGGTGCTAAAACCGACGGATCTCAGTTAGGGGGTCCCGAGCTGTTGATTTAGGAACAATGGTAACAGGGGGGGGGGCGGGAGACGATGTTTACCAAGGTTTGCGACCTCTCGAAGTGGTAAAGCCCTACGTCCTTCTTTGATTATAGTGATGTGATAGAGTATCGAGTACAACATGATCTACCTCGAGATTGTATGTTGTGTTCTAAACCCTTAGGCTAGTAATCGCGCCTCTAAAGATTAAACCCCATGGCTTATATATGCACCGGGGGTACCTAGGTTACACATATGGTCTGTTGCCAACCATGTAAGCTAATGAGCTATCCTTGAAGTACACGCCAATTCTTCGGAGGCTTCCATCTTGATTACGCCGAGGTTCATAGCTTTTTGAGTCCTTCCTTGAGAAGATCGGTGGGTCGTAAGATCGGCCCATGGACTATGGGTTGTATAGGTTAATACCCCTTAGTCCAGGACACCGTCAGTAGCCCATGAACTTGTCTTCGAAGCCAAGGACGGTAGCTCTATCCTCGGACCAATGTTTTCGACCTGAAGTCTTCCGCCTAGCATGCGAGTTATTTTTTTATCAGTTTGCGCTCGAATCCGAGGAGTACAATTATCGGTTCCCCTTTCACAGTTGATCCTTTCGACCATATCGGAACCTTATCCTCGACAAGGGAAGTACCAGATCCCTTTTTACAAAGGTATCCACCTGTACCTGAGGTCCCGGGGTAGCTTGGTCTTGAAGACTCGCCACATCACGCATAGCCAGTGAGAGGGGCCGAATCCCTGACAACTTTATCGAACCATTGTCTCCCATCATGGGTTGGAAGCAATTATCACGAAAATGCTTTGTGGCTCGAGGCCTCCCCTTATTGGCATGTCCTATCAATGAAGAGATCGTTCCCCAGTTTTCAGGGATATCATCAACATGTTGATTTAGCGATTCACACATAATGGCACAACATATTGGGAAATAGGCACTTTATACGCCTGGTGAGGGGTCGCTTGGTCTTTCACTTACCTATAAAGGTAAAGGGGGCAGTAAATCATTTCCCCACACTTCCATTCCTTGCTCCTTCGCTCAAAGCCTCTCATAGCGCCAACGAACTTAGATATAACTCCAAGCTTTCTCCTTTCTTCCCAATCCTTTTGCTCACGATAGCCGATGCAGAACTTAAGGAGAACTGGACACACTCCATCGTCACAGCAGGCATCATGGAGGAGCTCAGGGTGGCGGGGTACATCCTTGCAATGGCCCAGTGCCGTGTGTTGGGGGTATGATCCTGACAATGAGTACTAGGGGGTACGAATAAGGGGCAGAGCCTAGCTACGGCGCATGTGTAACACTCGGTGTTTAATGAGTTTAGGCCCCTCTCGGCGGAGGTAACATCCCTACGTCTCGTGCCTCGAGACTTTTTATGATTTGATGGGTATGGTTACAAAGGTTGCTCGTGCCCAGCTAAGGAGGAGTGTGTAGCTTATATAGAGTGCACCACGGCCCCATGTTCTCCACGTTGTTAGGGCATTAAATGGCATTGAATGCGTCGGTTATAGGTATGATGAGGATATACTATGGTAGTTATAGGTAACGGGAGCCTCGACTCTGTTTAATGGATGACTTAGGATTCCTCGGCCGTTGCAGCTCCCATGCCGCCCGTTCGCCTCCTTGGTTCGTGTGGTAGTTCATCAGCCGAGTGGCGGGTAGTTGTCCGAGTGCCGTCGAGCTGTTCGAGTGGACTTCCTAATATATGCATCCGAATACTGGTATGGTCCAGGGACCTACCCATGGTGGTGATGGGCCCCATGCGGGTCCTAAATGATGGGTCATTGACCCTACCCGTAATAGGTGACCTCATCATTAGCCCCTGAATTGGTTGAGGTTTCGTAGGACAAACGAGCCGATCCTTCGGTTAAGTCAGAGTGCCGCAGGAGCATTCGTAATATGTTTTCAAGTCGTGGTTCGCTGTTCCCTGGACAAAAACACGACGGATTCTGGACTACAGGTTTACCCAGATGACCGGGTGTTGTTGATCGCCGAGAAAAACCCAGTGGCATTCGTTTGTCTCTCGGAGGAGATAGACTTGGGGCCCGGGTGAGGGCATGCCATTACAACTCGAGTGGCGACGCCGGCGCGTGGTCTGACTCTCCACAGAGATGCCAGTCCTTATCCCATGGGGACACCAATGCATGCCTTTTATGGGTCCATGTTTATGAGTCATGCGCCTTGGAGCCTACTGGTAGGGCCAAGTCAACCCGCAGAGGGGCGTCAAGCTCATCACATAGCAATCCTGAAGAAGACTTCACTCGGCTGTTTAACATGGCCGAGTGCATGGATGCCCGCGGAGGGTGGTCAGTCGGTCTGACACACGTCCTTTAGGAAAGGAATCATGAGTGATCAATCGGATTGATCTGCTCTGAAAATCTCGGGATTTGAATTTGTGGGTGCACGCGCAGAAGCGGTAACGACGTGCGATAGTGGGGAAAGTGGGGGCATGGCTCCTCGATTTGTGCGTGCTAAATCCTCCACATGCCGTAGTTTCCATGCGTACCGCCTCGCTGCGTGCATCGTTGATCCGGAGATCAGTGGAGGGAGATCCGATGCGTGATTCTATCAGGGATATAAAGGATTTGTGGGATTGATGTCCGGCCTCCAGATCCCCTTTCTCCGCTCTCAACACCTCCACTTCTCCTCCTCGCTCGAGTGCTTCTGACAACTGCATCCATGGCAAAGGATTCCACCGCCAAGGCAGAGAAGGCGAAGAAGGCCGGGAGAGCTTCCTGCTCGGGCTCCGGCGCGGCGGCCGGGGGTGCATCCGGGGAGTGGACTCCTTCGCGCGCCTCAGCTAGGCGATTGGAGGAGCTCGCCGTGGAGGGGCTCATTCCGCGTGACGGATGGCGTCGTTCGGCGGCAGGGGAGACTGAGTCGATGCCGTAGGAGGACGAGCGCGTCTTGCTAGTCACCCATATCGAGAGGGATTCTCAATGCCTCCCCACCCTTTCTCCCGGTCATTGCTCGATTACTTCGGCGCGCAGCTCCACCATCTCCCTCCAAATGCCATTGTCTACCTCTCTGCTTTCGTTTCCCTCTGCAAAAACTTTCTCGGTTTCCACCCCCATTGGGGCCTCTTCAAGCACATCTTCACTTGTCGGTCGATGGATGTCAAGGACTCGCCGACTGGTGTGAAGACTCAGGTCACTCAGCTTTGCGAGGGCCTAGGCATCAAGCTCAGGGCCGGCAATACCTTCCCCAAAATGAGTTTCCCCAACTCGGTTAGGGGTGGCAGGGAACCTGGTTCTACTACAGAGATGCCCCCGAGGCCAACAACCAGTCAGGCCTTCCTCCGTACTTGGTGGAGAGGGTGCGGGTGTCGGTGTCAAAACCGGCCGATCTCGGGCAGGGGGTCCCAAACTGTGCATCTGAGGATCGAAGGTAACAGGAGACAAGGGACACGATGTTTACCCAGGTTCGGGCCCTCTTAATGGAGGTAATACCCTACTTCCTGCTTGATTGACTTTGACGAGTATTGGGGTTAAAAGAGTTGATCTACCTCGAGATCATAATAGGTAAACCCTAGATGTCTAGCCTGTATGATTATCCTTATCTCTACGGACTAAACCCTCCGGCTTATATAGACACCGTAGGGGCCTAGGGTTGTACAGAGTTGGTTTACAGAGAAAGGAATCTTCACATCCGAGTGCTAAGCTTGCCATCCACGCAAAGAAGAGTCCCATCCGGACACGGGGGAAGGCCTTCTATCTTGTATCTTCATAGCCCATCAGTCCGACGCATATCACATAGCCCGGACGCCCGGGGACCCCCTTATCCAGGACTCCCTCAGTAGCCCCTGAACCAGGCTTCAATGACGATGTGTCCGGCGCACAAATTGTATTCGGCATTGCAAGGCAGGTTCCTCCTCCGAATACTCCAAAGCAGTTGAACAAAAGAACTGTATCCAGCTCTGTATAATAGTTACAACCCTGAACCACAAGGGTAAAATACTTAAACAAAAATAGGCTATGTCCACTGACAACTGTTTCGGCGAGACGTTATGTTCTGGCCTTATTATTATTTCAAACCGTTTTTAGCCTCCCGTTTCGTATTTCGAGGTGTGGTCCTCATTGACACGGCTTGTCAAAGCAGAGATCGTGTCCCCTTATTGCGGGATTCTCATCAATACGGGTTTGGGTAATCCAACCGTGCCGTTTGCACGACCCCTTGGGAATAGGAGAGTTTTAAGGCTCGTGGGGGTGACGCTTGATATTCAGTCTTTATAAGAAGATAAGGATCCATCTTTTTACCCCACGCCTTCTTCCTCCTCAGCCCATCCACCCTCGAGCTCCAGCGCCCAAGTTCAATCCTTTTCGTCCCCAGCAAACACTCCAGCCATGTCCGGATCTGGCGCTCAGGGCAAGTGGATGCCCTCCTCCATCACGGAGGGGAACATCAAGGAACTCCGGGAAGCGGGGTACTTGGCTGCAAAAATCTCCCACCGGCTCCCTGCCAAAAAGCAGATCATTCCCACTCCAGAGTCCAATGAGAGGGTAGTATTCATCCCCCACTTTCTTCATGGACTAGGGTTTCCTCTCCATCCTTTTGTCCGCGGGCTCATGTTGTATTACGGGCTAGACTTTCACGATCTAGCCCCAAATTCCTTTCTCCACATCTCGGTGTTCATCGTCGTGTGCGAGGCGTTCCTCCGCATCCCCCCTCCACTTCGGATTATGGCTCAACGTCTTCAATGTGAAGCCGAAATTGGTCGACGGTCAACATGCAGAGTGCGGCGGCGCCATGGTGAGCAAGCCCCCCAACGTCACTTGGCCCAGGGGGCCTTCGTGGAGACAGTGAAGGCATGGCAACATGAGTGGTTCTATGTCATGGAACCTCGCGACGCCACATGGGCTGCCACTCTTGAGTTCAAATCTGGGCCTCCAATGCGGCTCACATCGTGGGTTAAAAAGGGCCTGGACTGGGCATCGTCTGACGAGGTGATGACGCTGCAGAAGCGCGTCAAGGGTGTGATAGAGAAGAACACCAGCCTCGCCGATGTGATCCATGTGATGCTTTTTCGCTGGATTCTCCCCTGCCAGCGCCGAACTCTTCATATGTGGGAGTTCAATCCGGCCGGCCCTTGGACCCTGCAGCAATTCTTCGGCATGACGCATGAAGAAATTTAGAAGCTGCTTTTCAAGGCCCAGAAGTCGTGGCCGGGAACGACTGAAGACGTTGGCCTCGACTGCGCTCACCTGGCCACTCTAGTAAGTTTTCAGATTTCCAAACATAACCTCTAATTATAGATTCAAGGAGTATGCTAAGCCTTCCTCTTCTCCTTCAGGGCTGGACGAAGAAGGCGGAGCGGATCAAATGTCCGGCTCCGCTACCCGAAGACCCGGCTATCCCTCTGCTAATGAAGATGCTGGTTCCGACGCTGGAGAAGAAGGTGTAGGATCTAGAAGTAGATGTGTCTAGAGGGGGGTGATTAGACACATAATGCTCAAGTTGCAATTTTTAAGCTTTTTCGGTTTAAGTGGAGTTTTAGGCACAATTTCAACACACACGATACATATCAAGCAAGCATGCAAAGAGTATATGAGCAGCGGAATGTAAAGCATGCAACTTGCAAGAATGTAACGGGAAGGGTTTGGAGAGATCAAACGCAATTGGAGACACGGATGTTTTTCCCGTGGTTCGGATAGGTGGTGCTATCCTACATCCACGTTGATGGAGACTTCAACCCACGAAGGGTAATGGTTGCGCGAGTCCACACAGGGCTCCACCCAAGGGTAACGGTTGCGCGAGTCCACGCAGGGCTCCACCCACGAAGGGTCCACGAAGAAGCAACCACCCACAAAGGGTCCACGAAGAAGCAACCTTGTCTATCCCACCATGGCCATCGCCCACACAGGACTTGCCTCACTAGCGGTAGATCTTCACGAAGTAGGCGATCTCCTTGCCCTTACAAACTCCTTGGTTCAACTCCACAATCTTGTCGGAGGCTCCCAAGTGACACCTAGACAATCTAGGAGACACCACTCTCCAAGAAGTAACAAATGGTGTGTAGGTAATGAACTCCTTGCTCTTGTGCTTCAAATGATAGTCTCCCCAACACTCAACTCTCTCTCATAGGATTTGGATTTGGTGGAAAGAAGATTTGAGTGGAAAGCAACTTGGGAAGGCTAGAGATCAAGATTCATATGGTAGGAATGGAATATCTTGGTCTCAACACATGAGTAGGTGGTTCTCTCTCAGAACATATGAGTTGGAATGGTGTGTGTGTTCTGATGGCTCTCTCTTCGAATGAGAAGAAGGTGGAGGGGTATATATAGCCTCCACACAAAATCCAACCGTTACACACAGTTTTCCAATCTCGGTGGGACCGAATCAATAAACTCGGTCGAACCGAAAATGTAAATCTAGTGACCGTTAGAGATTTCGGTGGGACCGACTGGATCAACTCGGTGAGACCGATGTGCTAGGGTTAGGGTAAATCCAAAACTCGGTTTGACCGATTACTCAAACTCGGTGGGACCGATTTGGGTAACAAGTGAAACTGAGATTTGGCCAAGCAAACTCGGTGGAACCGATTGCATATCTCGGTGGGACCGAGAATATTGCAATGGGTAACAGAGAGTTTGCAAGCCCATCTCGGTGAGACCGAGATCCCATCGATGGGACCGAACTGATTAGGGTTTGGCAGTGGTTTATGACAAGTGAAACTCGGTGGCGCCGGATAGGAAAAATCGGTAGGACCGAGTTTGGCTTAGGGTTTAGGTCATATGTGGAAGTGGGAAAGTAGCTGAGGGTTTTGGAGCATATCACTAAGCACATGAAGCAAGAGGCTCATTAAGCAACACCTCATCCCTCCTTAATAGTGTTGGCTTTTCCTAAAGACTCAATGTGATCTTGGATCACTAAAATGTAAAATGAGGAGTCTTGATCTTGAAGCTTTAGCCAATCCTTTGTCCCTAGCATCTTGAAGGAGTTCCCACAACCTTTAGTCCATCCCACTCCATTGTTGAACTTATCTGAAACATGCTAGATTGAGATGTTAGTCCAACAAGAGATATGTTGTCATCAATTATCAAAACCACCTAGGGAGCACTTGTGCTTTCAATCTCCCCCTTTTTGGTAATTGATGGCAACATACATCAAAGCTTTAGATAAAGATATAAAGAACAACAAGTAAAGCTTTGGAAGGACATGTAACAAGCATAGGCTCCCCCTACATGTATGCACTCATGTAAATATGAAATAGAGAGGCATGTGAGAGCATAACCATGACAGAGTAGGCAAGGTGTTACATGTATCTTGGCCATATGCATCAGAGCAAAAGATTATCAAGGAAAATACCTTCATGCTCATGAGTCCTTCTTGCAAACAGTATGTACATAAGCAAGAACTCCTCATACTCATGATTTTGATGCATATCCTTACCTTGTGGTCTTGAGTTGGCTTAGGATGGAATGAACCTGCACAAACAAGGTTAGATAACACAGGTACGTCCACTAGCCAGAGAAAACAAAAGAAACCACAAGAATACCAAGATTGGGATGACATGTAGAGGGTGAGTACAAGGTACCATATTGAATTCAACATGTCCCCAAGAATAAAGATATGCAATGAATTTGACTGATTTCTTTCCCTTAGGTGTCTTGCTCCCCCTGAATCTTACATGGGATATTGGGAGAAGATAGGAAACAGAAAATTAGAGCTGAAGGTTATGAATAGAACTAAATTCAAATGAGTTCATATGAACATGTCTTTCCCCCAAAAAGACATGTGGCATCTCTCCTCTTGAACATCAAGCATCTGAGATCCTTGAGTATTCTCTCCCCCTTGGAGATTTCTTTCTCCCCCTTAATATATGGGATCCTTGAGTATTCTCTCCCCCCTTGAGGTCTCTCTCTCCCCCTTAATATTTTCTCACTTGTAGGTTTGGTCCTTGAGACTGTTTCTCTCCCTTGATGTGATCTCTCTCTCCTACAAGCTTTGATGTGATCTCTCTCTCCCCCTTTGACATCAATTTCCAAGAAGGTTTCTCCTGGAATCCGTCGAATAGGTTTGGTCCTTGAGATTCAGTACAAAGCAAGGAATAAAACTGTGATGCTTGTAGAGGACAAGATTCATTGAGTGGAGCTGGATCAGAAGAAATATAGAACATGTGGCAAACTGTTTTTCCTGTTGGAAATCGGTGGCACCGAGTGGCATGTTTCGGTAGTACCGAAGGGATTCGGTTGGACCGAAAATGGCAATTCGGTGAAACCGAGTTCATCACAGAGAAAAACACTTGTCACCTCAGCTCACTAGTCAGGTAAGATCTCACAAAGATTTGCAATGAATTAGCTGAAAGATTTGCAAGGAATTTGATGCAGAAATATGCAGAACAAAAATCAAAAAGAAAAGGGACACAAGAGAACTTCATCTAGAATTGGGCGATGACATAGTCACCTGTGTTAGAGTATATTGACTTAGGAGTCAAGTTAGAACACTTGATCATAGGTCATACTCATCGTTTAAGCTCAAAATGGGGTTACCATTTTTCGTTTAAGCATCTTGATGTATTCACATCTTGTTGAGTTGCTTTGACTCATGTCTTGGAGTAAAGCTTCTCTAAGATGGAATAACATACCTTGGGTGGTGATGTGGTTCTTGCTCATGTAGTTGAACTTGTGTGGGTGCTCAAGGTTGATGTAGCTCATCGAGAGTTGGGAGCATCATTTGGAGTTTGGGTTCATCTACCTACATGGGTTAGTTTTTGCAAGGAAGAGCACTTGTGTATCCAAAAATGACAATCATGAAGCTCAATCATAGAATTTGTCAAAGGATATGTTTGTATGGTTTTGTGCTTCCTTGTCTTCAACCACTATTGTGTAGAGTCTTGGTGATGTAGAGATCGCTCAGGATATGAGTGAGTCGCAATCTCATGGAATTAGATTCAACCAAGCACCTACATGGGTTAGACAACATGCAAGGTACAAATGTATCCAAGACATAAGATAGTTATCATGAGAGATATATCATGGATTAGTCATAAGCTCATGTCTTGCATGTATCCAATGGAGTTTCTACTCCAAGTTCGAAGCATCAATGATGTTCAATTCTCCTCTCAACCTGCAAAACGCTTTCTCATCAAGTGGTTTAGTAAATATATCCGCTAATTGCTTGTTGGTGCGAACATGCTTAAGATTGATGTCACCCTTAGCAACATGATCTCGAATGAAATGATGACGAACTTCAATATGCTTAGTTCGAGAATGATGTACATGATTATGACCAATTTTGATAGCACTTTCATTGTCACAAAGTAGTGGAACATGTTTCACATAAATCCCATAATCTTTAAGAGTTTGAGTCATCCAAAGTAATTGAGCGCAACATGAACCAGCGGCAATGTATTCAGCTTCGGCGGTGGATAAGGATACCGAGTTTTGTTTCTTGGAAGACCAAGACACAAGAGATCTACCAAGAAATTGACAAGTACCCGAAGTGGACTTTCTATCAACCTTGTCTCCGGCATAATCCGAGTCGGAATAGCCAACAAGATCAAAAGAAGACCTCTTAGGATACCAAATGCCAAAATTTGGTGTATGGATTAAATATCTCACTATCCTTTTCACAGCCTTAAGATGAAAATCTTTAGGAGCAGCTTGATATCGTGCACACATGCATACACTTAGCATAATATCGGGACGTGAAGCACATAGGTATAACAATGAACCAATCATAGAGCGATAAACCTTTTGATCAACCGGTTCACCATCTTTGGTTAAATCATTATGTCCACTAGTAGGCATGGGTGTAGACATACCTTTGCATTCTTGTATATTGAACTTCTTGAATAAGTCCTTGGTGTACTTTGTTTGAGAGACAAATGTACCTTCCTTAGTTTGCTTGATTTGCAACCCGAGAAAGAATTTGAGTTCACTCATCATAGACATCTCAAACTTCTCTGACATTAGCTTTCCAAACTTTTCACTGAAGAGAGGGTTAGTTGAACCAAATATGATATCATCAACATAAATTTGGCATACAAATAGTTCTCCATTAACCCTTTTAGTAAAAAGAGTAGAATCAATTTTACCAATTTCAAAACCACTTGTAGTAAGGAACTTGGTCAAGCATTTATACCATGATCTAGGAGCTTGTTTAAGACCATAAAGAGCTTTGTGAAGTTTGTAAACATGATTTGGTTTCTTGGGATTGATAAAGCCGGTAGGTTGTTTGACATAAACTTCCTCCTCTATTTCACCATTTAGAAAAGCACTTTTAATGTCCATTTGGTACAAGGTGATATTATGGTGATTAGCATAGGCAAGTAAGATGTGAATGGACTCAAGTCTAGCAACGGGAGCATACGTCTCACCATAGTCCATACCTTCGACTTGTGTGTACCCTTGGGCGACGAGACGTGCTTTGTTGCGAACCACTTGTCCATCTTCATCTTGCTTGTTGCGAAACACCCATTTGGTACCAATGATGTTGTGGTTGTTGTCAGGCTTCTCAACCAATGTCCAAGCTTGGTTTCTCTCAAAATTATGTAGCTCTTCATGCATAGCGTTTATCCAATCCAGATCTTCCAATGCTTCTTCAACCTTCATTGGTTCAATGCTAGAGATGAATGAATAGTTTTCACAAAAGTTAGCTAAACGAGTTTTTGAGCGAGTGATTCTCCCGGTTTGTATATCATTGAGGATTTGCTCGACGGGATGATCTTTGGCAATTCTTGCTCGAACTCGTGAGAGCTTTTGCTTGGGTCTTCGTTGAACATCTTCTTCATCTTGTTCTTCTTCTTGGCCTTCTTCATTGTTGACGTCGTCGTTCTCTTGTCGTGGTGGAGAAGGAGGTTGTTGATGTTCGTCTTGACGTATTTCCTTGTTTTCTTCATCTTGATGTGTCCCGCTTGTGGATGCTTCCGTGTCGATTCTTGGTTCACCTTGTCGTGAAGTAGAAGCTTCCACTTGGACGGATGAAGTACTCTCCTTCACCTCCGTTGGACGAATTTTGCCAATGGACAAGTCTTGAATTGCTTCTGAAGGGTCTTTATCTCCTACATCAATTGGCAATTACTCTACTTGCGAGCCATTAGATTCATCAAACTTCACATCTACCGTCTCTTCAACCTTTCGGGTGAAATTGTTGTAGACATGGTAAGTGTGAGAGTTTGAGCCATAACCAAGTAGAAAACCTTCATGAGATTTAGGAGCAAACTTTGAACGACGATGCTTATCAAGAATGTAGCACTTTGAGCCGAATACTCGAAAGTATCCAACTTGAGGCTTGTTACTGGTGAGGAGCTCATATGCCGTCTTACCGAGTAGCTTGTGAAGATATAAGCGATTTGTTGCGTGACAAGCTGTCTCAACCGCTTCTGCCCAAAAGTGCTTTGGCGTCTTGTATTCATCAAGCATCGTTCTTGCCATTTCGATGAGCGTCCGGTTCTTCCTCTCAACAACTCCATTTTGTTGAGGTGTGTATGTAGCCGAGAACTCGTGTGAAATCCCTTCTTCGTCAAGAAAGGTGTCCACATTTGCGTTCTTGAATTCCGTTCCGTTGTCACTCCGAACCTTCTTGATCTTCACATCAAACTGATTTTGGGCTTTCCTAGCGAAGTTTCTGAAGATCTTCTGGACCTGCGACTTGTCATTAAGAAAGAACACCCACGTAAATCTTGAAAAGTCATCAACTATAACTAGACCAAAAGAATTTCCACGGAGACTCTTGTAGGCGTTGGGACCAAAAAGATCCATGTGAAGTAGCTCGAGTGGCCTCCTTGGGTCATGATGTTCTTCACGGGATGTCTTCCTCCAACCTGTTTACCTGCTTGACAAGCACTGCAAAGTCTATCCTTATCAAATATGACATCGTTAACTCCGAGGATATGATTTCCTTTAATAAGCTCGTCAAGGTTTCTCATGCCAACGTGACCTAGTCGTCTATGCCACAACCAACCTTTTGAGGATTTAGCAACAAAGCAAGTTTTAGGTTGTGCCTTTTTAGAGAAATCGACAATGTAAAGATCACCTCTACGCATACCCGTAAAGACCATTTTATGATTGTCTCGATGAAATACTTGGCAATCTACCTCAGTAAATAGGACATTCAAACCGAAATCAGCAAGTCTAGATACTGAAAGTAAGTTGTAGCCAAGAGATTCAACGAGCATGACATTTTGAATGGAACTATCATGTGAGATGGCCACCTTACCAAGGCCAATCACTTTACCCTTTGAATTATCACCAAAGGTGACATATTTTCGAGGGCCGTCATTTTCAGCAAGCTCACGAAACATCTCTTCATCTCTGGTCATATGATCAGTACATCCACTATCAAGAACCCATTCCTTTCCTTCTGATTCATATCCCCGAAGATTTGCCATAAGACCAAAATGTCTCATTGCATCATCAAGATCGAAGTCACTATCATCCTCATTGTAATATTCATGTTCATCATGATCTTGTGATTCATCATTTCCTAGAGAGGGTAATTCATCAGATAAATGATCATCAAAGTGGTCACTTTTATGAATTCTTATAGCTTTGAGTATGATATCATTAATGATTCCAACATCTCCTTTAGCATGCTTAAGATTGGCAAGTTCAAGAAGACATTTACCAAAACTAGGATCACTAGAGTTCATCTTACTCAAGGCAATAGATTTATGGAGAATTTCATCCAAAGTTTTCAAGGAATGATTGGGAAACCGTTCCTCAAGAAATTTCCATATAGTATAGGCGCAATTTTGAGTAGGCAAACTAGCAATCAAATTTTTGGGCAATCCTCTAATGATGAGCTCAATAGTTCTAAGATTGCGAATCATGTCAATATCTTCATCTAGGGTAGGATGCAAGGGATCAATATGGGGTGCACAAGGACTAGCAATATACTTGTTCAAATGATATTGATTGAAGATTACAAGCATCTCATTTTTCCATTCATGAAAGTACTTTCCATCAAGAATAGGCACTCTATGTCTAAGACTCCCTAGAGTAGACACATCCATCTTCCTCCAATGGTGATTAAACCAAAGCAATGGAGACCAAGGCTCTGATACCACTTGTAGGATCTAGAAGAAGATGTGTCTAGAGGGGGGTGATTAGACACATAATGCTCAAGTTGCAATTTTTAAGCTTTTTCGGTTTAAGTGGAGTTTTAGGCACAATTTCAACACACACGATACATATCAAGCAAGCATGCAAAGAGTATATGAGCAGCGGAATGTAAAGCATGCAACTTGCAAGAATGTAACGGGAAGGGTTTGGAGAGATCAAACGCAATTGGAGACACGGATGTTTTTCCCGTGGTTCGGATAGGTGGTGCTATCCTACATCCACGTTGATGGAGACTTCAACCCACGAAGGGTAACGGTTGCGAGAGTCCACACAGGGCTCCACCCACGAAGGGTAACGGTTGCGCGAGTCCACACAGGGCTCCACCCACAAAGGGTCCACGAAGAAGCAACCACCCACAAAGGGTCCGCGAAGAAGCAACCTTGTCTATCCCACCATGGCCATCGCCCACACAGGACTTGCCTCACTAGCGGTAGATCTTCACGAAGTAGGCGATCTCCTTGCCCTTACAAACTCCTTGGTTCAACTCCACAATCTTGTCGGAGGCTCCCAAGTGACACCTAGCCAATCTAGGAGACACCACTCTCCAAGAAGTAACAAATGGTGTGTAGGTAATGAACTCCTTGCTCTTGTGCTTCAAATGATAGTCTCCCCAACCACTCAACTCTCTCTCATAGGATTTGGATTTGGTGGAAAGAGGATTTGAGTGGAAAGCAAACTTGGGAAGGCTAGAGATCAAGATTCATATGGTAGGAATGGAATGTCTTGGTCTCAACACATGAGTAGGTGGTTCTCTCTCAGAACATATGAGTTGGAATGGTGTGTGTGTTCTGATGGCTCTCTCTTCGAATGAGAAGAAGGTGGAGGGGTATATATAGCCTCCACACAAAATCCAACCGTTACACACAGTTTTCAATCTCGGTTGGGGACCGAATCAATTAACTCGGTCGGACCGAAACAGTAAACCTAGTGACCGTTAGAGATTTCGGTGGGACCGACTGGATCAACTCAGTGGGACCGATGTGCTAGGGTTAGGGTAAATCCAAAACTCGGTTTGACCGATTACTCAAACTCGGTGGGACCGATTTGGGTAATAAGTGAAACTGAGATTTGGCCAAGCAAACTTGGTGGAACCGATTGCATATCTCGGTGGGACCGAGAATATTGCAATGGGTAACAAAGAGTTTGCAAGCCCATCTCGGTGAGACCGAGATCCCATCGGTTGGGACCGAACTGATTAGGGTTTGGCAGTGGTTTATGACAAGTGAAACTCGGTGGCGCCGGATAGGAAAAATCGGTAGGACCGAGTTTGGCTTAGGGTTTAGGTCATATGTGGAAGTGGGAAAGTAGCTGAGGGTTTTGGAGCATATCACTAAGCACATGAAGCAAGAGGCTCATTAAGCAACACCTCATCCCTCCTTAATAGTGTTGGCTTTTCCTAAAGACTCAATGTGATCTTGGATCACTAAAATGTAAAATGAGGAGTCTTGATCTTGAAGCTTTAGCCAATCCTTTGTCCCTAGCATCTTGAAGGAGTTCCCACAACCTTTAGTCCATGCCACTCCATTGTTGAACTTATCTGAAACATGCTAGATTGAGATGTTAGTCCAACAAGAGATATGTTGTCATCAATTATCAAAACCACCTAGGGAGCACTTGTGCTTTCATAAGGCCAAGAAGAAGGGAAAGGAAGCCAGAAGTGGCCTCCGTCATAAAGGTACTTTGGACATCGCGTCCGAAGACACCAAAGTTCTCTCTTCCCACGAGGGAGATGAAGACGAAGAGGAAGAGGAGGAGAGCAATTATCCCCTCAAGGGGGGAGAAGAAAAGGGTGGCGTCCGCGGACCTAGAAGAGGAGGCGTCAAAGAAGGGGAAGATCTCCCTTTCAGATGATTCGGATTCGGACACCGAAGTCATCCCCGAGCGGCGCCTCAGGCCGAAGCCCCTGGCCGAATCGTAAGTATTTAAAGATACTGTACATACATCTGGCTTTTTATAGATCGTAGGATAACATTTTATTTACGCATTTCAGTCTGGCCCATGATCTCCCCCAACAATCGTCGTCTTCGGGAAACTCATTGGCGCCGGAGATGATGGAGAGCGAACGCCTCCGCGAGCCTCTCCGCCACCAACCACGGATGACACCGAGGTGTTTTCCCAAAGGACTTCTCCAGGCCAGGGGGAGATGTGGGAGGCTACTGAAACGGCGCCAGAGGGTAATGCCTCAGCTGCTAAAAACATTGGGGGTACAACCCCCATGGAAATTGACGACGGGGGCCTGGATCAGTCCGGGCCCCAGCCGAATACAACTCCGGAGACCCACGTGGCTCCGGAGTCAAGCGGGCATCCCCCTTTGAAAGAGGGGGGAGTGCCGACTCCACCGGCTACCCCTATCAACCCGGAGGCGCCGGATATGTTGAGGGAAGCACTTCAACATGCTTTCGTTGTAGAAGAGCACCGTACCTTGATGGGTACGGTAGTTGAGAAGGTTCAGTCTGCCAAAAGCGGACTGAACGAAGCTTTCATTAGCCTGCTAACAGGCTTTGAGGTATGTGATATAAGATGCTTAGCCACCTATTGCTTTTGAAAGAATATGCCTGTATATAGATTGTAACCCCTGAGACTCTGTTCGGCTCTTTTGGAAAAAGGAGCCGGACAGAGGAACAAATAATCGCCGAGTTAACACATTTATCTATTTTGAAAAACAGGCTTCACTATTGGCAGCTTCAGCCAAGGATGCTAAAGTGTCCAAAGTCCAGCAGAAACTAAAGCTGGCTGACAATGAGATCGACCATATTAACAAGCGGTTCGATGAGGCCCAAGGTATGCTTTTAAAAAGACCCCTTTACAAGCCTAAATTATAATGCAAACTCAGAGTTTAAGCTCATGCGCTGCTATGTAAATGATTGTAGGCAACACGACCGGGGTCGAGGCCCTCAAGAGTGCCCTTGTCGAAGCCAAGGAGGGGGCGAGGGAAAGCAAAGCGGCTGCAGAGAAAGCGGTTGCGGATGTAGAGGCCGAAAAGGCCGCCCGCCTTCAGTATGAGGCGAGGGTGACCAAAGTGGAGCAAGAGCTCCAGGATCCCGCCAACAAGTGTGAGTCCTTGGAGGAGAGTAACAAGACCCAAGCGGTCGAACTCACCAAGGCTCTTCAAGCGGCGAAGGAGGCGTGGTCTTTGTCCCGGGCGGCTCGCGAGGAGATCAAGCAAGCCAAACAGATAGTGACTGGTAAGCCTTTTCTTTTATAGAGTATGTTCGGCGGTCGAAGATATGCTTTGCTAAATAGACTGTGGGGTGCTCCAAACGCTTTTGAGGATCTCTCGAGGAGTGCTGCTGCCACCGCCCAATATTTCCGGGCCCAAGAAGGGAACGCGACGGAGAAGCTCTTCTAGTCGTAGTACTTGGAGCCAGAGCGGCCAGCTCTGCTAAATAACCAGATGATGCAGCTGGCCGAGCTGCATAGGATGTCTGGTTTGGCCATGAAGGATATCATAGTCCGGCTATGGCCGGCCGGACCCATTCCGAGCAGCTACTTCGGCTTGGTCAAGCGGCTTGGCAACGCCTTGCCCCGAGTAGAGGCAGTGAAGTGCTCGGCGTGCATAGAAGGTGCGCGGATGGCCTTTGCCCGTGTCAAGATGCACTGGGCGAGGATGAAGGCCACCGTCGTGGCGGTTGAGGGTCCTCTTGGAGGCAAGGACCACCGCAAGCCAGAGCGCTATTTCAAAGACATCCTCGAGGGTGCCCGTTTGATAGAGGGTCAATGCTCAAACAATATTATGTTCGAGTAAATGTATCCGGGCTACCCAGACAATGTGTTATAGACCGTGGTTGTGTAATATATTTTATGCATTTATCTGAAAGTTTTACTCCCCCTGTGTGGCCATTTTTAATTCTTGAGAGTTTACCGGTTGTCGGCTTCAGCCCCCACGTAGATACTACAGGGGTGTTCGGAATAGCACATGACCACACTTGACCCAACGTCTTGGTCCATAAAGGAGGTGGCAGCGCGCCGAACTAGGCAATCGAACTATACGGTTTTATCATTCTCACTTAGCCATAGGAGTTTGATAGTGGGACTGTAGGATAGCCGCTGGTGCATATGCGGCTATCGAACTTTTATGCCTTAAGCGCGTGATTGGAAAAAGCCAGCCCTTCGTGTAATACGGAAGAAATTGCTAGAGATTTAGTAAGTCACCAAATTGTTGACCGGCTCTCGCCGCATCACGATAGTCAGTTTACGGCTTTCTCTACTGAGGTGTTTGACCGGGCCAGCCAAAAACACATTCGTAGTAGTTCTCCCTTTACTACCTTAGCCAAAAAACGGAACGTAAGGCAGCAAGCACAGGAGTTGGGCAACCCAACTATTGACCAAAGACGTGATTCGGAGCGTATGCATATAATGCATTATTCGGGACGCCGAAGTGTACTCTGAGAGTGTTCGGACTTTCTATTGTTGAGAATATATATATGGCTTGAAATAGAGCCCCTGGCACTAAAAAAATACACTTCCGTGATGATACGTGTTTGTCACAGTAGGTCGCGTTTTCTGTCATGCATGTACATCCATGACAAATTTATGACAGAATCAAGGTAGTCATACCTGTGCTGTCGTAGAAGTGTTCCATGACATTGCCAAAATTATCGTCACGGAAGTGTCCACTTCCATGACGATAAATCGCGCGTCACAGAAGTGCTTTCGTCAAGGGTGACCGACACGTGGCATCCACCGTAACGGAACACCGTTAAGCTATCGGATCGGATTTTGGATCCGATAACCCGTTAATAGCCATGACCAATCCCGATTTTTCACGTGTAAAATTCTCATTGGCTGACGGATCCACGTGTCAGCTCCGCGTTGGCACAGGTGTCACTCATCCAACTGTCGAGATGGGCCTATGATATGTTGACACGTGGACCGGCCCAAAAGTGGCCCACAAAGTTTAAATGGGCCGGCCCAACCGAAGGCCCATAAGATTTACCGGACCATAATGGGCCGGCCCAGCTAAAGGCCCACAAAATTTAGCGGACGAAATGGGCCGGCCCAGCTAAAGGCCCACACGATTTTGCATACCATAATGGGCCGGCCCAGCTAAAGGCCCACAAGATTTTGCGGACCACAATGGGCCGGCCTAGCTAAAGGCCCACAAGATTCTGCAGACCATAATGGGCCGGCCCAGCTAAAGGCCCAACATTCTCTTTCAAATCGGCCCATCAACGGCCTATCCTAAACTTGTCATCAACGCGGCCCATGGTCACTTCTGGCCTGTTAACAGTCCGCTAAGTAATTGGGCCGAATTACGACCCAGTGTATTTCCGACTTGTTAAAGGTCTGGCTTCATTTGGGCCCATTTACAGGCCATCAAAACTTTCGGCCCATAAATGACCGTGAAGGATTGGGTCATATTCGGCCATGTCTGACATTCAGCCTGTTAGAGGCCCACTATAGCTTTGGGCCACTTTCGGCCTGTTGTCATTTTCGGCCTGTTAACGCCGGACGTAAACCATGGGCCATATGTGGCCCAACATCATATCGGGCCCATATAAAAATGACGATAATCTAGACCTACCGAAATTTCGGCCTGTTAAAGGCCCGTGTATTAGGTCGGCGCATTTACGGCCCGTCCGAACTTCGGCCTGTCAAAGATCCGCATCGTAAATGGGCCACCATTTCGGCCTGCTAAGTCTAGTGGGTTATTTGGCACAATCAGGGCCCAATCTCACTTTCGGTCTATTAAAGGCCCATGTTTTTTATGGGCTCGAGATATTTACACCTGTAAACGGCCTATTTTTACTGAGGGCCCAAATTATGTTTAGGCCTGTTAAAGGCCCACTATGGGCACAGGCCTACCAGAAAAATATGAAAGCTTATGCTGATTTAGGCCCAAATATTTTTAGTGGGCTACATGCCAATTTTGGCCCGTAATCATTTTTAGCCCAATTGGAATGGGCCCGACGAATGTTGGCATGTTGGGCTCCCACGAAGCTTTCGGCCGAATACATTACTAAGATAAACCTACACTATACAAAAATAGCATCGTAATTACTGCAGCCTGAGGCAGCATCATAAATGTTGTATCACAACAAAATAAATTCCAACTATACAACAAAAGGCCTGTTGGCATAAAGTTTACAGTCCTTCCAGATAAAAGCACCATCAGATGTATAGAAGCATAGATCATTTGACCTGAGTGCTAATGTTTCAGGCTGTAGAATCTGATGGAGTAGCACGATCTCCACATTTTTTCCACCATTGCTCTTGAACAACGAAGCGAATGTCTGATAGTCTGGTTTCAAAACCATTCATATCTTGATGACATTTCTCAACCACTATTCTTGTTTCCGAAACAACGTCCATTAGGGATTGGACTTGTGTCTGGAGCACAGATATATCACTCTGTCTAGCAGGAAGATTTTGTTCAGTAGGAGATTTGGACGAGGTTACCTTGACAACCAACCCAGAATTATGCAGGAAGGTGCTTTTTGCACTATTAGTGGAGAGATACTAACGCATTGCAGCAAGAGGTGACATTGTGCCTGTAGTAGCCTCGTCACCTTCAGGTGGTTGTGGATGTTCAATCATTTGTTCCATAGCTTCCTGAAAGTTTGAACTTGTAGATTAGTGTACCAGATAAGTTACTAATGAGACAAAAACAAACAAAGTAGGTTAAACGTTTATACATAACTTATTTGGGTGAACTACTATAATACATTAGCATGTATTGTAGTGCCAAGTACATAATAAAATCACTTTCGGAACATATGTCCATGTAGCATGCCTACTGTATTGTCTATTTCCTCACATTCGTTGACATCTAAGGATAAAGAGACATGGTTTAAAGTAGGATGAACATAGTATGACATCATTCATGTCATGGGCAAACAGATATAAAACAAACAGGCTATTTTATCATTGTGTGCGCACATGAACATAACAACTATATTACAGATCAAGACCAAAAGAATATCCTTCATCTCTTTTAAACCATGTAAGGTGAAATGATACGTTAAGACAACTGTGAATAAAAGTGAACAGAGTAACTGACATTGGCTGCAAACCAAGTAGTTAAATGAACACATCACAGTACCAATCAGTTCAAGGCAGGAGGAGTAAGGACTTACAACAGCGGCTTGAACTGGTGTGCTTATGCCCTTCATCTTGCTGGTGTGGCAATCCTTGAAGATTTGCACTACATTCGGTTCAGGTTCTTTTTGGTCCGCACGGGCTTTCCTCTGTATTTGGAACAAGTCAATATAGATACGATAATATGGCACAAAAAAATAAGGAAGTAGCAGCTATTTACAAGAGCCTCGTAGTGTGCAATATAGCTACGAGATCCTGTTGTCTGTTGGAATTTCACTTTAGAACAGTTGGTTTTGTTCTTCAAACAGTTAGCCTAGAAGAAGATACACTTGTAAGGCACATATATAAATACAAGTTCAATATGTGGTCTAATCAAATACATATAGCCTACCTGATACTTTGGATCAGACCAGTGTTTAACAAGGGTTGTCCAGTCTTCATCTGTAATATATTCCACTGGAGATGTTTGGGCGATTTCATTGTTAGCCTTGCCTTCAAAGTGAGATTTTCTAAGGTGGTACCGATACTGTCGCAGAGCAGACTGAAAAATATGAGTGCATGCTTGTTTAGTTGCATCATCTTTCGGATCCAACTTGAACCTCATCTGTTGAAAAAAGAATGTGAGTCTTATTAGGAGGAAGCTAGAAAGTATGGGACGGAGCAAGACAATATTACTAATTGCAATGAATAACATTGCTTACGGATAAATGGTCAAGGAAGGTGTTAAACTGGGTATTGTCTTTCTCATTCCTATACTGGATCCACGTTGGGAGGATACGTGCATGACACCTAACGGCAACTGCTACCTCTGATACTAACTTGGCTGACTCTGTAGCATCACGTGGCCTTTCTAAACCTGCCTCAAAATGGATCTCCATTCTTCCTCCTTTAGATTTTGTTAATCTGTCAAGCATTATCCCTGATGTCTGTTTCCGCTTGCGCCGTGGTGCTAGTTCAACAACGAATATGGAAAGTGTTAGTGTACATCAAACTGTGAGAGTACATATAAAGGAGCATGCAACTGCAACTTGACTCGGTCAGGTACCGTCTTGGTGTTGATGCTCATGAGGTTCATCTGATCTTGCCAAGTCCTGTTGTGTTAGCAGTGCTTCGGAAGTAGTGTTAGGTGTGAAGGTAGCTTGGGAACTAGCCAGTTTCGGAGCAAATGAACGAGTAACTGGTTGAGATGTTGGTATAGTTGAAGCGGATGCTGCAGCTGGTGGAGCAGGTGATACTGTGTTTGTAGATTTAGCCGGTGGACTTGGACCTTCTACTGCACTATAAGTACTAGCAGAATCTCGACGGCAGAACTTTTTCCGTTTCACCCGACGAGTAACATCACTCCCTACTATATTATTTTCCTTGCTCTTTTTTGACTTTGCCATGTCAAGCTGTACCCACAACACAAAAGAATAAAATCACTCTTTAGAACTCATTGATGCATGATACAGACAAGCAATACTTTGATGTAAGACAACCGTATGAGGATGGAATATGTAAGAAAAACAGGACGACATGACATATTCACAGCTACGATGTGCAAACTAAGCAGAAGGATTTTCAAGAAAATAGAAGTAATGCAAGCTAGACACCATATGAAAGATGCAACCAATATTACTCTGCCAAGTCAAAAGTGTCTTGTCACAAGTGGCAATTCGAAAAATTAGAAGCAGTACAACATAGAAATCAATGCAAGATGGAACCACTATCAAACTGCCATGTTAAAAGCGTCCAATCATGAGTGACTGATCCAGGATACACAACAACAGTACTTTGATGTATGAACATGGTATGATAGATAGATGCAGTGTATCCTAGACACAAAAAGTCATGTCATATGCACATGTATAACGTATAAACTCAGCAGGTGCAATTTAATCAAAATAGAAGAAATACAGTCTAGACAACATATGCAACATGAAACCAATTATCACACTGTCAAATTAGAGCAAGCACGTGCGATGGTGGAGTACGGGAGATGAACTCATCATGTAGACTTGGGACTTCAACTTCATTAGCAGTAGCAGTGGCAAATCTAGAGAGTCTCTGTTTGCGTCGGTGCGGAGGACCACCAACATCCCCTAACTTACTCTTTTCCTTCCTATTTTCTGATATTGCCTTATGAAGTCAAAACCACAAGAATATGAATAAAATTAGCTCTGCATAACTGGTTGATGCATGATACAGACGAACACTACTATGATGTAAGGCAAGCGCAGGATAGGAGGATGGAATATATACAAAAACGACAGCATTTCATATTCACACGTACGATAGGAGGATGGAATATGTATGAAAAAACAGTAAGTGGAAGGCATTTCAACAAAATTAGAAGAAATGAAAGCTAGGCACCATATGAACATGCAACCAATATCACTCTATCAGGTAAAAAGTGTCTTGTCGTAAGTGCCATTTCAAGAAATTAGAAGCAGTACAAGCTAGAAGACAATGCAAGATGCAACCTACATCACAGTCCCAAGTTTAATGTGTCTTATGGGTAAGTGATCGTTGCAGGTATAAGTTGTAAGCTATGCAGATGCAATTCAACATAATCAGAAGCAATACAAACTAGACATCATACGGAAAACGCAACCACGTATAACAGTTCCAAGTAAGAGCAAGCACCTGTGATGGTGGAGTAGGGGAGATGTGCTCATCATGTACACGTATGTTCTAGAAACAGGAACACGTGTCATATTCACAGGCATTATGTGTAAAGTAAGAAGATGCAATTCAAGTTAGAAGCAATACAAGCTAGACATCATGCGCAACATGCAACCACATATAATAGTGTCAAGTTAGAGCAAGCACCTGTGATGGTGGAGTAGGGGAGATGTGCTCATCATCTACACAGCTACGTTGACTGTCCAGCCTTGTGTTGTCTTGCGAATCTTGTTGGGAGGATGACAGAGTAGAATCTATGGAGACCCCCTGTTTGAGTTGCTCCAAAGGACCACCATCATCCACTGCCGGACTAATTTCCTTCAGCTGTAATGATTTTGCATTGTGAAGTCAAACCTATAAGAAAAAGGAATAAAATTCGATCTTCAGAACTCATTCATGCATGATACTGACGAACACTACTTGAATGAAAGGCAAACACATGATGCGAGGATGGAATATGTATGAAAATCAGGATGGTGTGACATATTCACACCTATGATGTGGTAACTAAGCAGAAGGCATTTCAACAAATTAGAAGCACTGCAAGCTAGACACCATATGAAAGATGCAACCAATATCACTCTGCCAAGTTCAAACTGTATGGTGTTTCAACAAAATAGAAGCAGTACATGCTAGAAATCATATGCAAGACACAACCAATATCAAAGTGGTGACTTAAAGGTGCCTTATCATAAGTGACTGATGCGGGATATGCAAGAATAGTAGTCTGATGTAGAAACAGGAACACATGTCATATTCACAGGCATTATGTGTAAAGTAAGCAGATGCAATTCAACAAAGTTAGAAGCAATACAAGCTAGACATCATACACAACATGCAACCACATATAATAGTGCCAAGTTAGAACAAGCACCTGTGATGGTGGAGTAGGGGAGATGTGCTCATCATCTACACAGCTACGTTGACTGTCTAGCCTTGCGTTGTCTTGCGAATCTTGTTGGGAGGATGGCGGAGTAGAATCTGTAGAGAACCTCCGTTTCAGTTGCTCGGAAGGACCACCATCATCCAATGCCTTGCCAATTTCCTTCAGCTTTATCGATTTTGCATTGTGAGGTCATACCGACAAGAAAAAGGAATATCATTCGCTCTTCAGAACTCATTCATGCATGATACTAACGAACACTACTCTGATGAAAGGCAAAGTCATGATACGAGGATGGAATATGTACGAAAAAATGGACGGCTTGACATATTCACACCTATGATGTGGTAACTAAGCAGAAGGCACTTCAACAAATTAGAAACACTGCAAGACACCATACGGAAGGTGCAATCAATATCACTCTGCCAAGTTAAAACTGTCTCGTCATAGGTGGCGTTCATCAAACTAGAAGCAATACATGCTAGAAATCATATTCAAGACGCAAACCAATATCACACTGCCAACTTAAAGGTGTCCCATCATAAGTGACTGATGCAGGATACACAAGAAGAGTAGTTTCATGTAAGAACTGGTGTGATAGACAGATATAGTATGTACCAAAAACAAGAAAGCGTGTCATATTCACATGTATCATGTGTAAGCTAAGCAGATGCAGTTTACACTAATTAGGAGCAATACGAGCTAGACACCATATGCATCATGCAACCAGATATCACACTGCCAAGTTAGAGCAAGCACCTTGGATGGTGGAGTAGGGGAGTGGAGACTTGGACCTTGTAATGCACTATCAGTACAAGGAGAATCAGTACAAATGCTCCGTTTACGTTGCTGCAGAGGACCACCATCATCGCCTTCCTTACTCTTTTCCTTCCTCTTTCTTGATTTTGCCTTGTCAAGTCAAACCCACAAGAAAAAGGAATAAAATTTGCTCTTCAGAACTCATTGATGCATGATACTGATGAACACTACTTTCATGTAAGGCAGCCGCATGATAGGAGGATGGAATATGTATGAAAAACAGGACGGCGTGACATATTGGCATGTATGATGTATAAAGTGTAAACTAAGCACAAGGTGCTTGAACTTGTTAAAATCGATGTAAGCTAGAAACCATATGAAAGATGAAACCAATATCACTCTGCCAAATTAAAAGGGTGCCCTAACAAATGTATTTGACCAAATTAGAAGCAATACATGGCAACAAGCTAGGAATAATATGCAATATGCAACGAATAAAGGTGACTCATCGTAAGTGATTGATGCAGGATACAGAAGAGAGGTAGTTTCATGTAAGAACAAGGTTAACACATAGATGTAGTGTGTACCAAAAATAGGAAGGCATGTCATATTCACAGGTATAGTGTGTAAACTAAGAAGATGCAATTTACCCTAATTAGAAGCATTACAAGCTATACACCATATGCAACATGCAACCACATATCACACTGCGAAGTTAGAGCAAGCACCTGTGATGGTGGTGTAGGGGAAGTGCGGTCTTCAGGTACAGAGCTACGTTCAATATCTTCATTTAGGCTTGTTGTTTCTTGAGAATCATGTGGAGAGGATGAAATTGCATTCTTTATAAGAGTATTGTGTCTCATATTAACCCACACGCATGACTGTCTCATCATAAGCGATAGACGCAGGATACACAAGAACAGTAGTTTGATGTAAGAACATGGTGTGATAGGCAGATGTAGTATGTCCCAAAAACAGGAAGGCGTGTCATATTCACATGTATAATGTGTAAGCTAAGGAGATGCAATTTAACAAATTAGGAGCATTGATGAGGGATACACAAGAAAAGTAGTTTGATGTAAGAACATGGTTAATAGAAAGACATAGTATGTACCAAAAACAGGAAGGCATGTCATATTCACAGGTATAATGTGTTAACTAAGTAGATGCAATTTACCCTAATTAGAAGCATTACAAGGTAGACACCATATGCAACATGCAACCACATATCACACTGCCAAGTAAGAGCAAGCACCTGCGATGGTGGTGTGGGGGAATTGCGGTGATCAACTAGAGAGCTACGTTGACTATCTTCATTTAGCCTTGCTGTTTCTTGAGAATCATGTGGGGAGGATGACACTGCACTCTTTAAATGAGTAGGGCGTCTCACAGTAACCCACTCGGGTGACTGTCTCATCATAAGTGATTGACGAGGGATACAAAAGAGCATTAGTTTGATGTACGAACATGGTTAATAGACATATGTAGTATGTATCCAAAACAGGAAGGCATGTCATTATCAAAGGTATAATGTGTAAAGTAAGCAGATGCAATTTAACCAAATTGGAAGCAATATAAGCTAGACACCATATGCAACATGCAACCACATTTGACAGCACGAAGTTAAAGCAAGCACCTGGGATGGTTGTGTGTGGCAATTGAGATCATCAACTGCAGAGCTACGTTTACTGTCTCCAACTGCTGACACTGCACCCATTAGAGCACTGAAACGCTTAGTGCTTATCTTCGAATTACACTGGAGCGACTTCTGTCTTTTCTTTTCTGCATTCATCAACACTGCGTTAGAGTCTGAAATACCCATGCATAAAAAAAATAGTGTGAGTATGGGTGAAGTGTGTGCACAATTAGTACAGTGTAAAGGTAGCAGATAGCAGGTCGGTGAGAAATAAATGACGGGAGACATATGATAGCTCTACAACATGCATGGCACACTAAATTACTACATGATTCTATGAAAATAACAGTCGACTGAAAGCAAATAGGCCAGTCCATTTTTCTGCACCGTCCGATGTACAAAGAACGGGCAGATCGCCTTCATCTACCTCTAGCCAGTCAGTGTTGACGATCTTCCTCGAAACACCAGCGACCACCGGCCCAGTATTCCTCCCCTACATGCGCCCTCCCCTCGACCTCACCGCACCGCCGTGCTTGGCACCGCCCCCCGACCATCCATTCAAGCCCCACTGACCTCCAGATCAGGCGCAAGAAGCTCCTGCGCCCCACACCCCCTATGATAGACACTGATGCGCCGCTTCCCCGGGGAACAAGTGGACTAGGTGCTTCGCACGCCTAAGCGGGTGTTGCTTCTTTTAATTGCGGTTCGACTGACCCTGAATTGAAATCCAGGCGGGCTACTGACCTCTAGCAAAGGTGAAATAGTAAAAGGGAGGAAACCTTGTGCATTTAGTATCACGAAGAAGATGAAGTAAGAAGCGCTCAACTAGTTTCTTTCGTGGGATGAATACGGTGTGATCGGAGATGTAAGATTTGCACGAATAAGGGAAGAGGAGTACCTCTTTCTACTGGCAGTGTCGTGTCCTCCTTCTGTTTTTCCGACGATCTTCTTGTTGTTCGCCGGAAACCAGAAGTTGTGGAGGATGGTGCAGCCTTGGACGAACCCATGGCCAAGTTGTTGAGTGTGGTGCGGTGGCCGTCTGTCGGCTGCGGGGAAGCAGATCCGAGGCGGCGAACGACGGCGTAGCGGGAACAGCTCCGGTGCGGTGGACGGTTGCGACAGTGGAGCCGCAACAGTGAGGCGCAGGACGGCATGGTCGGAGTGGTTCTGGTATGGCGCACGTCGGCGTCGGCATCGTGGAGGCAGCTTTTCCTCGGCTTCAGCTGCTAAGTCCTTGAGGGCGTTGCGGTTGCGGTTGCGTTGGACGACGACGTCGGGGTACCGGCTCCGGCGTGATGGAGGAGGGCGGCGGTGGATTGGCCGCTATGGGGTGGAGGACGGAGGAGGCTGTGGTTTCATGGCTGGTGGAGAGGGCGTTTTCGCGCCCACAGAATATAACTGGGGAAACGGAGGGAGGCGGGGTACTAAGGGGGAACAATGTTTCGGTTTGAGACGCGCTTGTTTGAAATTTGGGGAAAGTTACAAACTTTGCCCCCATCTAAAATTTCGGACATATTGCGGGTTGGGGGTAGGACAGTCATGTCAGGTGTCCCAAATGTGGGCGGGATAGATTTTGGCCGAGCGCATGGGTAGGCGCCCACGGCGTATGAATGCTTCTCGGAGGCGGTTGAGACTGGTGTCTTGGTGAAGTTACAAACCTACCACGGTTTAGACCTTTGGACATCGGGCCGATAGGCTACACGGGCCAGAGTCAGGTAGTAATTTCCTACCACCAAAACATTAGTCTCGCGCGGTTTCGGGTGACTAGAGGCCTATTTGGCGCTTCGTTCAATATTTGGGAGCAGAAGCTAACGTTTTCGGTTCTCTTGAATTGAACTTTCAGGATTTGTCAAACTTCACAAATCTTTACTCTTGAAAATCCTAAAGCTACGATTATTTTGGAATGGAGGGGGTACATTTGAATATACATTGTACACGAGTATATATTAAAAAATATGCAACTTACCTCAGTTCATGCATGGTTCCAGATATAATCTCCTTGGTTGCAAAAAAAAGTTAGATATGCGTATGAATATATATATAGCATGTTCAACTCACAACAAAGATTGATGCCCCCTTTTACAACTAATTTACAAATGTTTATCTCGGGTTCAAATAGATGAATGCACTTCCTATGAATTCGAATCTTCGAAACCCCCTTTATGTTGAATTCAACATGTATTCTATTTCGTAGCTAGCAATTTGGAATGTATCCATGCAAGTGACAAATGTATAAAGTGCTTCACACTAACAACATGGAGTGCACTAATTAATGTTTATATATGAATTGCAAAAGTATCCATTGCCTGTATTTCAAACCGCTCTCACTCTATGGATCGATAATATGAAATAAACACATGCACATGCTAGAATTCAATACAGTATGGGTGTCTGATAGACCGCTTTTCGTCCATATGCAATTTGCAAAATTCATGATCTCATCCAAAAATAATAATGCCATTTATATTTTAATTTAATGCGTAGAACCGCCTTTTACACGTAGATGCACTATGCCTCGCCCGTTTCTCACAAACGCGTTATATATCTCTCTGTCTAACGCATAAGTGCACACACTTTATATGCATCGACATTTCTCTTTCACACATGCTCACAATCTCTCTCAGGGTGTGGGGGTGTCTCACGCACATGCTCTCTCTGTTTCTCTCTCTCTTTCTGACTACTATGTACCACTCTTTTCACTAATCTCAGTTGGAAAACACTATTTCTCTCACATGCATATATACACATGCACGGTCTCTACTAGCCCTCTATACGCACATATATGTGCCTACGTGTCTCCCGCACGCACATTATCTTTAGGCCTCTCTCGCACACATTGCCCCCCTCGACACACCTCTCTCTTAGTAGTTGGCAGATATGATTTCATCATATCATTCGGTAGGATATCCCTGGCTGTTAGGCTGGATGGTAATATGAGGCAAAGTTTTACCCTAGTTCGGATCGGACCCTTGCAGCTGAAGAAAGAACCTACTCCTAGTACTGTATATTAGTGATAGGGGTGTGTACAAAGTACACGTGAATACCAGGCATTGTGCGTGTGTGTATACTATCCACGAACTAGCCCCCAAGCTTGTATAACATACTAAGGGCCTAGGGTTACAAATCATATATAGTCGGCTTATCACCAGTGGGGATAGAGTCCTCCGCGACTCTGGTAGCTTCGTGTTGTACGCCGAGTCCTCCACATGGGTCTTCATATAACACGTCTCGGTCCAACCTATATGTGGCGCAGGATGGAACCGACCCATGAGTCTTCATGTTGACCCACCACAACTAGAAATGATGTGCCCACCACACCACACACGCAATTGGCCACTAAGAAAATAAGCATATACAATAGTACAACGGTATCTAGCTCACGATACGTCTCCATATTTTGTTGATGACACTGACGGACTTTGCATTTGATGCGTTCTCCGTATTTTGTTGACGACACTTACGGTCATTGTATTTGAAGCGAAAGCACGATATGGTCACTGGACTTCAGAATAAGCTCATCACGGTCACCACATACATTTTGTCATGCTAACCAACATGTGGTTGGATGGTTAGAGGACAGTGGTTTCTCGAGCCCACCAAGGTTAAAGTCCCGGTGCTCGCATTTATCTTGTGTTAATTTCAGTATTTTCCGGCGATGTACGTTCAGTGGGAGGAGACGTTCCGCTCGACTACGAGGCACCTATGGTGACTTCGTAAAAGCTCAAGATCATATATGCTGGCCCACTCTCTCGAAGGTGCTCATAGGGGTAGGGTTTGCGTGTGTGCGCTTATAGCGGTGAGTGCTTGCGCGTATATATGAGCCCTTGCGTCTGTACCGTGTTAAACAAATACATATCATGATTATACGGTCACTGGCTCACCCGTACAACTTCATATTTTGTTGATGACACAATCAATTGACCAGTCAAACGTTCCACGTGGCGCAACTAGTGTTGCACCATCGGGGCGCGTAACCGTGGTGCCCACCTGTCAGCCCGTATATGGAAGAAAGAAATGGTAGTTTGATTCTGTACTGTGTTAATAAAATAGGAGTACATTTTAGGGTGATCATACGGTCACTGGCTCACCATACAGCTCCGTAATTTATTGATAACACGATCAATTGACCAGTCAAACGGTCCACATTCAGCAGCGCACATTACCATAGGGCCCACCCGTCAGCGCGTATATGAAGGACGGAAATGGTAATAAATTAGTGGTCGGTGGGTATTCAAAGTCGTGAGACCTCTGGTTGGCAGTCACCGGCGGTTGGGGGGGCGTTCATCGGGCGGTGGGGTGGGGATGTTGGGGAACGTTGCAGAAAACAAAAAAAATTCCTACGTTTCACCAAGATCAATCTATGGAGTCAACTAGCAATGAGAGGAGAGTGCATCTACATACCCTTGTAGATCGCGAGCGGAAGCGTTCAAGAGAACGGGGATGATGGAGTCGTACTCGCCGTGATCCAAATCACCGATGACCAAGTGCTGAACAGACGGCACCTCCGCGTTCAACACACGTACGGAGCGGATGACGTCTCCTCCTTCTTGATCCAGCAAGGGGGAAGGAGAGGTTGATGAAGATCCAGCAGCACGACGGCGTAGTGGTGGATGCAACAGTGAACGCAGCAGGGCTTCGCCGAGCTTCTGTGAGAGGGAGAGGTGTAGCAAGGGAGAGGGAGGCGCCAAGGCTTGGGGTCCGGCTGCCCTCCCTCCCCCCTCCTTTATATAGGCCCCCTCGGGGGGGGGGGCGGCCCTGGAGATGGGATCTCCCAAGGGGGCGGCGGCCAAGGGGGGTGGAGTGCCCCCAAGGCAAGTGGAGGCGCCCCCCACCCTTGGGTTTCCAACCCTAGGCGCAGGGGGGCCCAAGGGGGGGGGCACCAGCCCACTATGGGCTGGTTCCCCTCCCCACTTCAGCCCATGGGGCCCTCCGGGATGGGTGGCCCCACCCGGTGGACCCCCGGGACCCATTCGGTGGTCCCGGTACAATACCGGTGACCCCGAATCTTTCCCGATGGCCGAAACTACACTTCCTATATATAATTCTTCACCTCCGGACCATTTCGGAACTCCGCGTGACGTCCAAGATCTCATCCGGGACTCCGAACAACTTTCGGATAACTGCATACTTATATCTCTACAACCCTAGCGTCACCGAACCTTAAGTGTGTAGACCCTACGGGTTCGGGAGACAAGCAGACATGACCGAGACGACTCTCTGGTCAATAACCAACAACGGGATCTGGATACCCATGTTGGCTCCCACATGCTCCTCGATGATCTCATCAGATGAACCACGATGTCGAGGACTTAATCAATCCTGTATTCAATTCCCTTTGTCAATCGGTACGTTACTTTCCCGAGACTCGATCGTCGGTATCCCAATACCTTGTTCAGTCTCGTTACCGGCAAGTCACTTTACTCGTACCGTAATGCATGATCCCGTGATCAACCACTTGATCACATTGAGCTCATTATGATGATGCATTACCGAGTGGGCCCAGAGATACCTCTCCGTCATACGGAGTGACAAATCCCAGTCTCGATTCGTGCCAACCCAACAAACACTTTCGGAGACACCTGTAATGTACCTTTATAGTCACCCAGTTACGTTGTGACGTTTGGCACACCCAAGGCACTCCTATGGTATCCTGGAGTTGCACAATCTCATGGTCTAAGGAAATGATACTTGACATTCAGAAAAGCTACAGCAAACGAACTACACGATCTTTGTGCTATGCTTAGGTTTGGGTCTTGTCCATCACATCATTCTCCTAATGATGTGATCCCGTTATCAATGGCATCCCCATGTCCATAGCCAGGAAACCATGACTATCTGTTGATCAACGAGCTAGTCAACTAGAGGCTCACTAGGGACACATTGTGGTCTATGTATTCACACATGTATTACGATTTCTGGATAATACAATTATAGCATGAATAATAGACAATTATCATGAATAAGGAAATATAATAATCATTTTATTATTGCCTCTAGGGCATATTTCCAACAGTCTCCCACTTGCACTAGAGTCAATCATCTAGTTACATTGTGATGAATCGAACACCCATGGAATTCTGGTGTTGATCATGTTTTGCTCTAGGGAGAGGTTTAGTCAACAGATCTGCTACATTCAGGTCCGTATGTACTTTACAAATCTCTATGTCTCCATTTTGAACACTTTCACGAATGGAGTTGAAGCGACGCTTGATATGCCTGGTCTTCCTGTGAAACCTGGGCTCCTTGGCAAGGGCAATAGCTCCAGTGTTGTCATAGAAGCGAGTCATTGGGCCTGACGCATTGGGTATGACTCCTAGGTCGGTAATGAACTCCTTCACCCAGACTGCTTCATGTGCTGCCTCTGAGGCTGCCATGTACTTCGCTTCACATGTAGATCCCGCCACAACGCTTTGCTTGCAACTGCACCAGCTTACTGCCCCACCATTCAAAATATACACGTATCCGGTTTGTGACTTAGAGTCCTCCAGATCTGTGTCGAAGCTAGCATCGATGTAACCCTTTATGACGAGCTCTTCATCACCTCCATAAACGAGAAACATTTCCTTGGTCCTTTTCAGGTACTTCAGGATATTCTTGACCGCTATCCAGTGTTCCATGCCGGGATTACTTTGGTACCTTCCTACCAAACTTACGGCAAGGTTTACATCAGGTCTGGTACACAGCATAGCATACATGATAGACCCTATGGCCGAGGCATAGGGGACGACACTAATATTTTTCTCTATCTTCTGCCGTGGTCGGGCATTGAGCCATGCTCAATCTCGTACCTTGCAATACAGGCAAGAACCCCTTCTTTGACTGATCCATTTTGAACTTCTTCAATATCTTGTCAAGGTACGTACTCTGTGAAAGACCAATGAGGCGTCTTGATCTATCTCTATAGATCTTGATGCCTAATATATAAGCAGCTTCTCCAAGGTCCTTCATTGAAAAACACTTGTTCAAATAGGCCTTTATGCTTTCCAAGAATTCTATATCATTTCCCATTAACAATATGTCATCCACATATAATATGAGAAATGCTACAGAGCTCCCACTCACTTTCTTGTAAATGCAGGCTTCTCCATAAGTCTGCATAAACCCAAATGCTTTGATCATCTCATCAAAGCGAATGTTCCAACTCCGAGATGCTTGCACCAGCCCATAAATCGAGCGTTGGAGCTTGCACACCTTGTCAGCATTCTTAGGATCGACAAAACCTTCCGGCTGCATCATATACAATTCTTCCTTAAGGAAACCATTAAGGAATGCCATTTTGACGTCCATTTGCCATATCTCATAATCATAGAATGCGGCAATTGCTAACATGATTCGGACGGACTTCAGCTTCGCTATGGGTGAGAAAGTCTCATCGTAGTCAACCCCTTGAACTTGTCAATGACCCTTAGCGACAAGCCGAGCTTTATAGATGGTCACATTACCATCCGCGTCTGTCTTCTTCTTAAAGATCCATTTATTTTCTATGGCTCGCCGATCAATGGGTAAGTCAGTCAAAGTCCATACTTCGTTTTCATACATGGATCCTATCTCGGATTTCATGGCTTCCAGCCATTTGTCGGAATCCGGGCCCGCCATCGCTTCTTCATAGTTCGAAGGTTCACCGTTGTCTAACAACATGATTTCCAAGACAGGGTTGCCGTACCACTCTGGTGCGGAACGTGTCCTTGTGGACCTACGAAGTTCAGTAGCAACTTGATCTGAAGTTTCATGATCATCATCATCAACTTCCTCTCTAGTCGGTGCAGGCACCTCAGGAACATTTTCTTGAGCTGCGCCACTTACCGGTTCAAGAGGTAATACTTCATCAAGTTCTACCTTCGTCCCACTTATTTCTTTCGAGAGAAACTCTTTCTCTAGAAAGGACCCATTCTTGGCAACAAAGATCTTGCCTTCGGATCTGAGGTAGAAGGTATACCCAACAGTTTCTTTAGGGTATCCTATGAAGACGCATTTTTCCGACTTGGGTTCGAGCTTTTCAGGTTGAAGTTTCTTGACATAAGCATCGCATCCCCAAACTTTTAGAAACGACAGCTTAGGTTTCTTCCCAAACCATAATTCATACGGTGTCGTCTCAACGGATTTCGACGGAGCCCTATTTAAAGTGAATGCGGCAGTCTCTAAAGCATAGACCCAAAATGATAGCGGTAAATCGGTAAGAGACATCATAGATCGCACCATATCTAATAGAGTGCGATTACGACATTCGGACACACCATTACGCTGAGGTGTTCCAGGCGGCGTTAGTTGTGAAACTATTCCACATTTTCTTAAGTGTGTGCCAAATTCGTGACTCAAGTATTCTCCCCCACGATCTGATCGCAAGAACTTGATTTTCCTGTCACGTTGATTCTCAACCTCACTCTGAAATTCCTTGAACTTTTCAAAGGTCTCAGACTTGTGTTTCATTAAGTAGACATACCCATATCTACTCAAGTCATCAGTGAGGGTGAGAACATAACGATAGCCACCGCGAGCCTCAACACTCATTGGACTGCACACATCAGTATGTATGATTTCCAATAAGTTGGTTGCTCACTCCATTGTTCCTGAGAATGGAGTCTTGGTCATTTTACCCATGAGGCATGGTTCGCACGTGTCAAATGATTCGTAATCAAGAGACTCTAAAAGTCCATCTGCATGGAGCTTCTTCATGCGTTTGACACCTATGTGACCAAGGCGGCAGTGCCACAAGTATGTGGGACCATCATTATCAACCTTACATCTTTTGGTATTCACACTATGAATATGTGTAGCATTACGCTCGAGATTCATTAAGAATAAACCATTCACCATCGGAGCATGACCATAAAACATATCTCTCATATAAATAGAACAACCATTATTCTTGGATTTAAATGAGTAGCCATCTCGTATTAAACGGGATCCTGATACAATGTTCATGCTCAAAGCTGGCACTAAATAACAATTATTGAGGTTTAAAACTAATCCCGTAGGTAAATGTAGAGGTAGCGTGCCGACGGCGATCACATCGACCTTGGAACCATTCCCGACGCGCATCGTCACCTCGTCCTTCGCCAGTCTCCGCTTATTCCGCAGCTCCTGCTTTGAGTTACAAATGTGAGCAACCACACCGGTATCAAATACCCAGGAGCTACTACGAGTACTGGTAAGGTACACATCAATTACATGTATATCACATATACCTTTTGTGATGCCGGCCTTCTTGTCCGCTAAGTATTTGGGGCAGTTCCGCTTCCAGTGACCACTTCCCTTGCAATAAAAGCACTCAGTCTCGGGCTTGGGTCCATTCTTTGGCTTCTTCCTGGTAGCTTGCTTACGGGTGCGGTAGCTCCCTTGCCATCCTTCTTGAAGTTCTTCTTACCCTTGCCTTTCTTGAACTTAGTGGTTTGATTCACCATCAACACTTGATGTTCCTTTTTGACTTCTACCTCTGCTGATTTCAGCATTGCAAATACTTCAGGAATGGTCTTTTCCATCCCCTGCATATTGAAGTTCATCACAAAGCTCTTGTAGCTTGGTGGAAGCGACTGAAGGATTCTGTCAATGACCGCGTCATCTGGGAGATTAACTCCTAGCTGAGTCAAGCGGTTATGCAACCCAAACATTTTGAGTATGTGCTCACTGACAGAACTATTTTCCTCCATCTTACAGCTGAAGAACTTGTCGGAGACTTCATATCTCTCGACCCGGGCATGAGCTTGGAAAACCATTTTCAGCTCTTCGAACATCTCATATGCTCCGTGTCGCTCAAAACGCTTTTGGAGCCCCGGTTCTAAGCTGTAAAGCATGCCGCACTGAACGAGGGAGTAATCATCAGCACGTGTCTGCCAAGCGTTCATAACGTCTTGGTTCTGTGGGACGCGTGCGTCACCTAGCGGTGCTTCTAGAACATAATCTTTCTTGGCAGCTATGAGGATGATCCTCAGGTTCCGGACCCAGTCCGTATAGTTGCTGCCATCGTCTTTCAGCTTGGTTTTCTCTAGGAACGCGTTGAAGTTGAGGACAACGTTGGCCATTTGATATACAAGACATATTGTAAAGATTTTAGACTAAGTTCATGATAATTAAGTTCATCTAATCAAATTATTCAATGAACTCCCACTTAGATAGACATCCCTCCAGTCATCTAAGTATAACATGATCCGAGTTGACTAGGCCGTGTCCGATCATCACGCGAGACGGACTAGTCAACATCGGTGAACATCTTCATGTTGATCGTATCTTCTATACGACTCATGCTCGACCTTTCGGTCTTCTGTGTTCCGAGGCCATGTCTGTACATGCTAGGCTCATCAAGTCAACCTAAGTGTATTGCGTGTGTAAATCTGTCTTACACCCGTTGTATATGAACGTTGGAATCTATCACACCCGATCATCACGTGGTGCTTCGAAACAACGAACTGTCGCAACGGCGCACAGTTAGGGGGAACACTTTCTTGAAATTATTATGAGGGATCATCTTATTTACTACCGTCGTTCTAAGTAAACAAGATGCAAAAACATGATAAACATCACATGCAATCAAATAATAGTGACATGATATGGCCAATATCATATAGCTCCTTTGATCTCCATCTTGGGGCTCCATGATCATCTTGTCACCGGCATGACACCATGATCTCCATCATCATGTCTCCATGATAATGCTCGCCAACTATTACTTCTACTACTATGGCTAACACGTTTAGCAATAAAGTAAAGTAATTTACATGGCGTTTCTCAATGACACGCAGGTCATACAAAAATAAAGACAACTCCTATGGCTCCTGCCGGTTGTCATACTCATCGACATGCAAGTCGTGATTCCTATTACAAGAACATGATCAATCTCATACATCACATATATCATTCATCATTCATCACAACCTTTGGCCATATCACATCACAAAACACTTGCTGCAAAAACAAGTTAGACGTCCTCTAATTGTTGTTGCAAGTTTTTATGTGGCTGCTATAGGTTTCTAGCAAGAACGTTTCTTACCTACGCCAAAACCACAACGTGAATTGCCAATTTCTATTTACCCTTCATAAGGACCCTGTTCATCGAATCCGATCTGAATAAAGTGGGAGAGATAGACACCCGCCAGCCACCTTATGCAACTAGTGCATGTCAGTCGGTGGAACCAGTCTTACGTAAGCGTATGTGTAAGGTTGGTCTGGGCCGCTTCATCCCACGATGCCGCCGAATCAAGATAAGACTAGTAACGGCAAGCAAATTGACAATATCGACGCCCACAACTACTTTGTGTTCTACTCGTGCATAGTAACTACGCATAGACCTAGCTCATGATGCCACTGTTGGGGAACGTTGCAGAAAACAAAAAAATTTCCTATGTTTCACCAAGATCAATCTATGGAGTCAACTAGCAACGAGAGGAGAGTGCATCTACATACCCTTGTAGATCGCGAGCGGAAGCATTCAAGAGAACGGGGATGATGGAGTTGTACTCGCCGTGATCCAAATCACCGATGACCAAGTGCCGAACGGACGGCACCTCCACGTTCAACACACGTACGGAGCGGATGACGTCTCCTCCTTCTTGATCCAGCAAGGGGGAAGGAGAGGTTGATGAAGATCCAGCAGCACGACGGCGTGGTGGTGGATGCAGCAATGAACGCAGCAGGGCTTCGCCGAGCTTCTGCGAGAGGGAGAGGAGTAGCAGGGGAGAGGGAGGCGCCAAGGCTTGGGGTCCGGCTGCCCTCCCTCCCCCCTCCTTTATATAGGCCCCCTGGGGGGCGCCGGCCCTGGAGATGGGATCTCCCAAGGGGGCGGCGGCCAAGGGGGGTGGAGTGCCCCCCAAGGCAAGTGGAGGCGCCCCCCACCCTAGGGTTTCCAACCCTAGGCGCAGGGGGGGACAAGGGGGGGGGCACCAGCCACTATGGGATGGTTCCCCTCCCCACTTCAGCCCATGGGGCCCTCCGGGATGGGTGGCCCCATCCGATGGTCCCGGTACAATACCGGTGACCCCGAATCTTTCCCGATGGCCGAAACTACACTTCCTATATATAATTCTTCACCTCTGGACCATTCTGGAACTCCTTGTGACGTCCAGGATCTCATCCGGGACTCCGAAAAACTTTCGGATTACTGCATACTTATATCTCTACAACCCTAGCGTCAATGAACCTTAAGTGTGTAGACCCTACGGGTTCGGGAGACAAGCAGACATGACCGAGACGACTCTCCGGTCAATAACCAACAACGGGGTCTGGATACCCATGTTGGCTCCCACATGCTCCTCGATGATCTCATCGGATGAACCACGATGTCGAGGACTTAATCAATCCCGTATTCAATTCCCTTTGTCAATCAGTACGTTACTTGCCCGAGACTCGATCGTCGGTATCCCAATACCTTGTTCAGTCTCGTTACCGGCAAGTCACTTTACTCGTACCATAATGCATGATCCCGTGATCAACCACTTGATCACATTGAGCTCATTATGATGATGCATTACCGAGTGGGCCCAGAGATACCTCTCCGTCATACGGAGTGACAAATCCCAGTCTCGATTCGTGCCAACCCAACAGACACTTTCGGAGACACCTGTAATGTACCTTTATAGTCACCCAGTTACGTTGTGACGTTTGGCACACCCAAGGCACTCCTACGGTATCTGGGAGTTGCACAATCTCATGGTCTAAGGAAATGATACTTGACATTCAGAAAAGCTACAGCAAACGAACTACACGGTCTTTGTGCTATGCTTAGGTTTGGGTCTTGTCCATCACATCATTCTCCTAATGATGTGATCCCGTTATCAATGACATCCCCATGTCCATAGCCAGGAAACCATGACTATCTGTTGATCAATGAGCTAGTCAACTAGAGGCTCACTAGGGACACATTGTGGTCTATGTATTCACACATGTATTACGATTTCCGGATAATACAATTATAGCATGAATAATAGACAATTATCATGAATAAGGAAATATAATAATCATTTTATTATTGCCTCTAGGGCATATTTCCAACAGGGGATCCCCGGAGAAAAAGCTCGACGGGGGGGGGGGGCTAGGGGGATGGCAGGTGCGGCGGCGAACCGGCGGTGGGGAGTGGTTTCGGGGAGGGCGGGCTAGCCGCGGACGGCGGGGGCTGGCGGTTCGGCCGGTGGTGGCTGGTGGCTCAGGGGGGTGGAGTTTGATGATAAACTGGAGGCCCTTGATTTCGTATCCAACGGCTGGAAAATCTAATGACTAGAGATGAAAAAGTCAGTCGACTGACGTGTAGCCTCACCCCGCACGTACACATGCATGCATGCAAGACCCGCACGCATGTAGGCGTGCAACACTGACACATACACACGCACGCATGCTGGCGTGCAACACTGACACGTACACATGCACTCACAAACACACGCACGTACGCACCCATGCATGCAACACTGAAACGTACCCTTGCACGCACGCAACACTCGCACGCCTGCATGCACACAGCACACGATGCAAGACACATGCTCAACCTATACGTGCATGCACCCTTTGTTAAGGACATGGATTGTTACGGGTATTAATCAATCTTATCTGTGATAAGCAGAACATTGATGTTTGCAGCGGTCTTTATGAATCACAACGTATCGAACGGGCTATCAACATAGTAGGCTTATCTACATGAAAAAGATGACGTCACACTCAATGAACAATCATCAGTTTATGAAATGCCCGCTTCTGACCGCCCTGGCCCACCAAAGGTTCCTTTGCTGTGTGCTGCCTGCGTTGGGTCACTAACATGTAGGCCATGCACCCAAAGAGCCCACACGTCAGTGGAAGAACGGCGCGGTGTCCTAGGTCAAAGTCGAGGGCGCCACTTGCGGCACGCCCGGCTGAACACGCCTCCGTGCCGCATTCAAACGCCTCCATGAAACCCGCCTGTGTGGAAGCCGAGAAACTCACTCTGGACACACGTCCGTTCATGACCGGGCCGGCGTTAAACGCAACGCCGGCCGAGCTCCTCCCGTCCGCCGTCTATTTAATCTCCTATTTAAACGAGGCCAAACGCCGGCCAAAAATCGCACACCTCCGCCGCTCCCCTATCTCCTCCACCATTTTGTCCACTCTTACAATGGCTTGTGAAGAGTAGTTATTCCGCATCCAAGCCGGCTGGGTAGCCCGCCGGATACGAGCTATGCAGCTCGCTGATCCACCTCCCTTCCCTCGCCCGACGGAGCCAGTTGCCGCCCAAATCGGCGCGCGGTTCAGGAACTCGCCGCTCCAGGCCAGCTCGACGGGGAGCGGCGCACGGGCATCATTGCTGCCGTCCACGCCGCCGCCTTGTACGGCGTCTCCCGTTTCTGTGGCCAAGACTCCCATGCCGGCGGCCGCGCCATGCAAGCAGCGACAGAAGCCGGGTGCGCGAAGAGCGATGAGTCGGTGGCCAGCGCCTCCGCGTCCGCCGCCATCATCGAGGAGAAGTAGAACACGGGAGGCCGCCGCCGCTTGGGTCCGATGAAGGCCACCGCGGAGGCGACGCCGGCGTACACAACAGGTGTCTTACCGGATCCTTTTGTTGCGAGGACCTTCATCGACCCCGCATGGGCTCCACGGAAGAGGGGAATGTTAGGATGAACTCGAGCCGGTGCAGGCCATGGCGAAGTAGTGGCCGGTGATGAACTCGAACCGGTGCCAGCCACCATCATCTTCGGCACCAGCCAATGATATCAGTTGGGCAGTGGGGAAGCAAGCCGTCCTTTGCACTGAAGCATATACCTCCGGGGCTCCCGGCAGTCCGGTGATCGTGCTGCTGAACATGAGGAACACAAATTGATCGGCGGGCGACCATTTAGGCCAGGTATTATATACCTGTGCTGTCCAGAACTAGCATCGCATAGTTCATTTGAATGTAATGAAATCCGTCATGTTTGTATGAAAATCCGGTATTTTATATGATTTCCATCATTGTTTATATGAAATATCAGTTTGTCTACGTGTTTGCGTGCATTTCGTCCGGTTGGTTGAGTTGCTGTCATAATGTGTGCGGCTATGGTTGGATGGCGTAATTTGTGGGTCGCCGGTCGGTCTGCGGACGGCTCGGGCGGCGTTGTGGGACAAAAAAACACAGCTTGTGCGAGCTCGTCTCCAACGTGCGCGCTGGAGGATGCATGATAGCATGAGCACCCGAGCCATTCCTCGTTCATCAGTGGCAAAGGCACCGGTGGACAAAAGGGTCGCCAATATTTTGGCTACCCCGGGCAAGATCCAAACAACCCCTCCCAACAGATTCAAATCCCTCGTTCGCCGTGGAATTTTTCCATGTGTTGTTTTCATGGACTAGCAAGATGCCCGTGCATTGCACGTAACATCAAGATGCATTTTTTTACAAACTCCCGCATGCATGCAAGGGATAATTAATGTCCTCCTTTGCTAGTACCATGAGGCAAACACCATTAATATTGCATCGATTAGTGTTAGTGGCCTTGTATATCTGCAAATTGTAATTTTTATAGTGGCCCCTTGTATATAAAAATGGAGGGAGAAAGATGAGAGATAAGGTGAGGAGGAGTGGGGCATGGTGGTGACTGGTGGTCGGACTGGGCGGAGGCATGGGGATGGACGGCGCATTATGTCTAGGTTTGTATCTCTCTCTCACACACCCACGTAGGTGGGGGACGTGCACGAAGAGAAGAGGTGCACGCACGGCGCACGTACTCCCGTCTCTTTCCCAACCACACCCGCGCGGGTACACGGTGAAGCTCATTTCTGTACGAAAAAGGCAGCCCACGTGGTAATTTGGCACGTGTACTGGTTGTCCACTTGGTGGAGGGAGGATCGTCTACCACGGGTGAACAAACAAATTGCGACTTGACACGTTATGTTAAATTAAAAAAGAGGCAAACCATGTGGGGCCTACCTTAGAGGCAAGGCTCTATACACTGGAGTACTTTTGATGTGTCCCATCAACTCGCAGAACGAGGAGAAGCTTGCTTAGTACGTCGTCTCCCCCGCCCACGGGCGCGGTGGCTCGCAGGATGAGGTGAAGCTTGCTTACGAGTAGTAGTAGTAGTAGTAGTACTGTACGCCTTTACGCCCGCTCCCTCGCCCACGCGCGCGGTGGCTCGCAGCACGAGGAGAAAATTTTACTACTCCCTCCGTTTACTCCTTGTCCCTACTACATACTTTGGTTAGTACTTCCTCCATTTACTTATACAAGACCACTATAAAAAATACATTTTGCATCTATACAAGGCCACAAATAGTAATCGAGACAAAAGTTACTACTCCCTCCTTTCCAGTTTATGGCTCAATTTCAAAATATCTCCAACCAAGGTAGACGGTGAGTGGTCGAATTAATTTCGTAGTTTGCACAAGTAATTAGTACGCTCGTTTTTCTCAAGAAGTTATGTTTACCGAGGCATTAATTAGAACGAATGCATGAATGACCACTAAATTTCCATGAACTTGTACATGCATTGGTAAGTTTCCTCTTGACACTGCTTGCGTCGGGTGATCTAACGCACCTCAAAATCCAACATGTAATGGTACTACTACTAATATAGTAGAATTGAGACTTATCAAACGGAAAATGGAATGTTTTTTAGATGATCCCTATAAACCCTAGTGGGTACGTACTCCGTAAAAACAGATGTTTCCAAAACTAAGTTGCTCCATTTCATGAATTCTGTAGTATACTCCTCCGTCGACACTCCCTTTCATGAATTTATACTTCCTATCGCCGACATGTGGGACATATAGCACCCGGGTCGACGTGTCAAGCACCAAATAACAGTGCAGAACAGCAGGGGGGACGCACCCCACTCGTACCGGCCCAGTAGTAGTAATGAGCAATGAGACGTCAAATCACAATGCCGCACCTTCCCAGACGGACGAAGCAACCATTATTTCACACTTCGGTTCGCCATCATCTCAAACCACGTAGTATTGCTTCTGCCTCAAGAGGGACACGCGCATCGCCTTGTACATCATGACACGTGGGACCGCATGACAGGCCATGCTCCCCCGCCGATCGCTCGGTAAAATCACCTCATTTTTACTATACTTCCTCCGTATCGGTTTACTACATGGCATGCACCTCATTCTAGGTTGAGAATTTAACTGGCTATATATGTGATGAACAGTACTCTAGCCTTTTAAAAAATGTATACTTTTGTACAGTAGTACTATCGATGGATTGCGTCATGGAGCTAAAATTGAAACTAAAAAAAGGTGGTACATATAGAGAGCGCTCGTTGCCAAATTATGCATATAGTATTATTAAAAAAGCTAGTGCGTGCTTAATTGGGGTGCTAAATTCTATTAAAGAAATACTAGTAGTATGTACATACTGAAGAGTTAAAGTAACGAGAAGAGACATAACATAGTTCTGCTAGGGGCTCAGCACAACACACCCCTCAAATTAAACTAAGCACACCTGAAATTAAACTATGCAACTAATCCGGTAGACACTGCATTAGAAGTTTAGAAGCACCATGAGCAACGACACTGCCACCTTACTCGGAGTCCTCGTCCACGTCCTCGACTTCGTCCTTGTTCCTCTCCCTCTTAGCCGATACTTCTTTGCTTGAACCGCACACTTGGCTGTTGCTCTTCATCCAACCCTTGTAGATATTGAAGCAAAGGTAGCCATCCATTGCAGCATAGTGGATGTGGTCTATATCTAGTACATTTCGCTGCCATGCATGATGATGAAACGTGTATGGAGGTTTCTCCAGTTTACCGTACGAAGGATGAACCATGGCTCTTGCCAGGGTCAGCATTCAAGGCTGACGAGAGGACACCAGCCGATTCTTCTGGAGGTCGAAGGGGTTGCCTACAATGAGACCTATCCGACGCAGGACATCCCTGTCGTTCTTAAAGTCTACAGTAACGAATTTCACTGTTTTGTCCTTGAGGAAGTTCTTAAAATCCTGGCACTCAACGTCGGCATGGCATATGTGGTAGACCAAGCAAACGTTATGTACGCAAACCTGGATCATGGCGGGCTTCTTCCTCTCTTCGTCCTTTAGATCCTTCTCTGGTCCCAGGATTGTGGTGTACTCAACATCTAGCCTAGCTACCCACTCATAATCTGAGTTTTCGAACATGCGTCTAAAGCGAGAAAGGCATCCTTTCACCGTCGCGGAAGAACGGGTGTAGATGACGTCGAACTCATCGCTGGTGATGGTTCTAACCTTGTACTCACCGCCGATCGTGGAGATTTGGGACGCCATGGATCTGGGAGGACGGTTAGGATTAGTGGAACTGCTGTAATGTGAATGGACGGGAAGACTATGAGCGAATCGCCGTAGTATTGAAGGACGTGCGGGGATGAGTAGGAGCGAACTGCCAGTGTGCGAACGGCAGGGTAGTGGCTTTCTATTCTCCCATGATACGGGCTTCCAAGAGCCCTTGGATATGAGATCGAACGGTTGCATGACGTGATTCTAGACCTATGGGTGAATATCCTATCCTGAAGGGTTATTCTGCAAATTTTCAGCAACTTAGCATGCGACTGTTTGATCTCAGATTCAAGGTTGGAGATTTAACACGGTGCGTTAGGCTATCTGATGTTGGCATGTAATACATAGTCATCACTTAGTCAGTCATACTACAACAAGGTTGGATATAAGGTTGGCTATAAGTGTATTTTTTTACTCCTCTCTATCTCTTTCTTCGTAATGGAGGTGGTCAGGAATCGGGAGACTCACGCCGGTCATAGTGCCACAGTTAAAATGATAATGGCAAGTCAAATCATGGGGCCCCACCTGTCCAGCAGTAACTCGCTGTCAAATCACACAACCCTACATTTGCAGCAGCCTACTCCCTCGTCTTCTCGCGTCTCTGTCGAACTGACTAGGCGGAACTGCCCCGCCTACCGCGCAGGAAAAGCCCCGCCCTCGACTTTTAAATACAACTACATCCGCTTAAGAATCCAATGATATACTTTTTGTGACATAGTAACTCATATTTAGTTAGTCAAATGGATGACCTAGAACTACGTGCAGGCCCTATAAACCGAGATGCCTAAAAATAAAAAAACCAAGACGGAGAGGGTAGTTCAGCATGTATCTTTTTAGATCAATATAGTCGGGATTCACCAAGGAGAAAAACCAAGTGGTAGGCTGCTCCTGTCGTGTTGGCATAGCAACTCGAGTAGGGTCAGTCGCACACGAAATGGCGACACACTTAACAGGACCCCTTTGGCCGACATGTGGCTCATCCACCGTCTTGTTCCACGTGCGATGCACCAAATTACAGTTTGGAGCAGCGGTTGGAATTGGAGGCACCCCGGTCGTAGCGCCGCAGTAGTAGAAAATGAGCGATGAGGGGTCAAATCACAAAGCCCCACCTTTCCCGCATTAAGCTGGACGGACGAAGCAACCATCATTTCACTCTAGGACGCAAGAGCATAAAGAAAAGAGAAAACAATGATGCGTGCGGCAGCTACCTAGGGCACCCTAAGGTAGGGGTCTCCACTACAGATCCTTTTTTTTGAAAGCGCCTCCACTACAAATCGGCTTCTCCCTCGTCCTCTTGAAGAAAACCGATGATGAGTGCGACGGTAGGGTTTGTAGGAGTACTACGGCGTGCGGGGCCACGTCGTAGTAAACGGGTTCGAGTCGACGCCTTAAATATGTGTGGGCCGCTTGGTTTTACGGGAACGAGGCAGCATTTTGGGTTCGGGGACCAGTGGAGATATAGTACGTACAAAAAATTGTGGACATAGGTTCGACCGAAAGGCAATGATGCATGGGCCCTGCATTTTAATATACTCGGGGCCGCATGAAATTTGCTACTCTACTCAAAACTAGTAAGGTACACATGTATTGAATGCATGAGATTTCGAAACCAAATTATGAATAAATACACACTATAGCATGTAAAGCTTTGAGTCATATATGCATGATGTAGATGTTCGTTTAGTTCTTATAGTTCATCTCATTCAAAATCAATTAGTTTTATAAAAATGTTAATATTCATGGGGTTGTGCATTGTAAATCAGAAAGTAAAAAACAAATAATGGCAATTCATTTAGAAAAAATAATCAATTATGATACAGAAGATTCTAGAACAAAGGAGAAGTGCTTGTGTTTTGAGGTTTGTGCATTATGCTTAAGTTCAACCATGGAGTCTTCTAAATTGTACATGTGGCAGATCTGGTGGAATGTTGTTGATATCGAACGGCCAGTAGTGCTCGGATTTGCCTATCTCTGCACTGTCCGGTTAGCTTCATCCAGCGACCATCTTTCAAAGTTATTGGCACACTATATAGTTCTTGTGCCATAGTTGCATGTTTTGGAAAAAAGCTACTAGTGGGTTGTACTATCTATTTAGGAATAGAAGATGTATACATGGAAGTTGTAGGGAAAGAGATGACATGGAGCATCTCAATTCCTATGAGTAGGGATTGGAAAAGAGATGTCATTTGGTTGACATCATAGGAACTTTTCTATTGAATCTAGAGATGACATGTATCTCAATTCCTATGAGGAGGGATTAGAAAAGAGATGTAATTTGATTCATATCATAGGAACTTTTCTATTGAATATACGCTAATGTTTATTTTCCTTTGAAATTAAGAGAGTATAGGAACCCAATCATATGAACCATGTGGCTCTAAAGCTATAGAAATGATATCATGTTTATTTCCTTTGAAATGTGGAGTATATGAATCTATTCCTATGAACCAATTGGCTCTAAAGGAAAAAAAATCCTATAAAAATCATATCATATAGAGTTCCTATGATATTCCTCGACACTAAAGGATGCTTGAAATTGCTGCGGGTGATACGATGGTCTTTCTTTGTAGATTCCTCACCCATCTTTATAGTTACCTCTCGAAGATGAATGAAATGATATATACATGGTATTCTACATGTGCAATTTGGTACACAAAAACTCGGTAAAAGTTTGCGAGGTTCGAATTTTCAATAAAGCTATATGCACTGCATTTCGGAACGGAGGGAGCATACGGCAGTTGCTAACACTCACGTGGAAGATTTGTGTGTAGGAGGAGTGGCTGTTTTGTTAAATGACATGGCAAAACTGACACTGTCGGATGCCGATCTAATGGTTCTTACGGCGTTTGTCAGGAAAAGGCTTGTGGCAAACGTTTGTCGGATAATGATTTACGAACACATGCATTGCATTGATACGTGCCCCCCTCTCTCTCACGCACACGCACCCTCACGAGTCATGACTCTCCCGAGTCCTCTTGCAGACTCGCAAGTCGCACCCACTGTCTATCTGCAAGTAGATGTCACACACATATGTGCTCTTCACACCCTACCCTCAAAACTTCTAAAAAACAAAAGACGGCGCACACATTTTATTTTATCACACATGTCACAGACTTATACTATTACTCTTGCGGCGAACGTTCTTTGGGCATAGTATATTGTACTCTCACGAAGAGAAGCGGTGCACGCACGCACTAGTTCTCTCACACCCACTCGCGGGTACATGTAGGAGCACATTTTTTTGAAGCTGGTACAACAAAATCACTCCACTATATATAAAAGCAGGAGCCTTAGGGCTTTCTTTACTAGGGTTCCTCTCGTTCACTTTCTCATGCTCTCCAGATCTAAGCAACACATAGGTGGCCACACTCTCTCTCAGCTCACGGCTGGTCACAAATCCGGCCGGACAACCTCGACCGGGGCAGGGGTGTAGGTGCATCGTTCACGCTGTCGTCGGCGGCGAGGGAGGAGACCAATGGCTGCCCGCGCGTCCCGATCGGCGGCCGTGCCGTTATCTTCGAGAGAGCGCCGGCTCGGGAAGACCTCCAACCCCTTCTTCCTCCCTGCAGTATTGTGGCCAAGATGCGGCCTCCCGACGCCGTCTTTGCCACATGCCGACGACCCTCGGGTATTGTGACGCCCCCGATTCAATCGTACACTAATCATACACGCAAACGTGTACGATCAAGATCAGGGACTCACGGGAAGATATCACAACACAACTTTAAAATAAAATAAGTCATACAAGCATCACATTACAAGCCAGGGGCCTCGAAGGCTCGAATACAAGAGCTTGATCATAGACGAGTCAGCGAAAGCAATAATATCTGAGTATAGACATAAGTTAAACAAGTTTGCCTTAAGAAGGCTAGCACAAACTGGGATACAGATCGAAAGAGGCGCAGGCCTCCTGCCTGGGATCCTCCTAAACTACTCCTGGTCGCCGTCAGCGGGCTGCACGTAGTAGTAGGCACCTCCGATGTAGTAGAAGTCGTCGTCAACGGTGGCGTCTGGATCCTGGGCTCCAACATCTGGTTGCGACAACCAGGTAGAAGGGATAGGGGGAAAAGAAGGAGAAAGCAACCGTGGGTATTCATCCAAAGTACTCGCAAGCAAGGAACTACACTACATATGCATGGGTATATGTGTAAAGGGCCATATCGGTGGACTGAACTGCAGAATGCCAGAATAAGAGGGGGATAACTAATCATGTCGAAGACTACGCTTCTGGAAGCGTCCGTCTTGCAACATGTAGAAGAGAGTAGACTGAAGTCCTCCAAGTAGCATCGCATAGCATAATCCTACCCGGCGATCCTCTCCTCGTCGCCCTGCTAGAGAGCGACCACCGGGTTATATCTGGCACTTGGAAGGGTGTGTTTTATTAAGTATCCGGTTCTAGTTTTCATAAGGTCAAGGTACAACTCCAAGTCGTCATGTTACCGAAGATCACGGCTATTCGAATAGATTAACTTCCCTATAGGGGTGCACCACATTTCCCAACACGCTCGATCCCATTTGGCCGGACACACTTTTCTGGGTCACGCCCGGCCTCGGAAGATCAACACGTCGCAGCCCTACCTAGGCACAACCGAGAGGTCAGCACGCCGGTTTAAATCCTATGGCGCAGGGGTCTGGGCCCATCGCCCATTGCACACCTGCATGTTGCGAGGGCGGCCGGAAGCAGAACTAGCCCCCTTAATACAAGAGCAGGCTTACAGTCCAATCCGGCGCGCGCCGCTCAGTCGTTGACGTCACGGAGGCTTCGGCTGATACCACGACGTCGAGTGCCCATAACTGTCCCCGCGTAGATGGTTAGTGCGTATAGGCCAGTGGCAAGACTCAGATCAAATACCAAGATCTCGTTAAATGTGTTATCTTGAAATAACCGCGAACGCCGACCAGGGCCAGGCCCACCTCTCTCCTAGGTGGTCTCAACCTGCACTGTCGCTCCGACACAAAGTAACAGTCAGGGGCCATCGGGAACCCAGGCCCACCTCTACCGGGATGGAGCCACCTGCCCCTTTAGCCCCCATCTCCGAACAGTATCATAAGTAATGTAACAGTATAAAGTATATATCATATGCCCGTGATCACCTCCCGAAGTGATCACGGCCCAGTAGTATAGCATGGCAGACGAACAAGAGTGTAGGGCCACTGATGGAACACTAGCATCCTATACTAAGAATTTAGGATTGCAGGTAAAGGTAACAATAGTAGTAGCAAGGACATGCTATGCATTAGGATAGGATAACGGAAAGCAGTAACATGCTACACTACTCTAATGCAAGCAGTAGAGAGAAGAATAGGCGATATCTGGTGATCAAAGAGGGGGCTTGCCTGGTTGCTCTGGCAAGAAGGACGTGTTGTCAACACCATAGTCAAACTGAGGGTACCGGCATCGGTCTCGGGGTCTACCGGAAAGAAGTAACGGAGGGGGAACACAATAAATAACAAAGCAATCAAAGCATCACAAAGCATAACAAGGCAATACGCGGTGCTAGGTATGCCCTAACGTGGTAGTAAGTGATACCAGCGAAGGGGGGAAACATCCGGGAAAGTATTCCCGGTGTTTCACGTTTTCGGACAGATGAACCGAACGGGGAAAGTTGTGAGTTTTCTATGCTAGGGATGCGTGGAGGACAAACGGGCTGCGTATCCGGATTCGTCTCGTCGTTCTGAGCAACTTTCATGTACACAGTTTTTTCATCAGAGTTATGATTAATTTTCTATGATTTTCCAAAGTTTTAAGTATTTTCTGAAATTTCTGGATTGATTACATTTAGTTTAATCCAAATTGACCAAGTCAATTTGACTAGTCAAAAGGGCATGTGTGGCCCACATGTCATAGACTATTTTCCTAAACAAATAAATAAACCTAACTTATCTAAATGAGGACCCACATGTCATCTACTAGTAAAGTAACTTAGCACTAATAAAACTAGCTAAGGGGCAAAAATAATCCTAAAACTAATCCATCTAGTTAAATTAGACCTAAACTAATTTTGGGGCAGCCCCACACACATGGCACATCGGTAGGGCTGGACCAAAAGCTCGTAACTCGCGAGCTTAATGAGCGCTCGATAGTTCAGCTCGTTAAGTTCGTAGCTCGCTTCTTAATGAACAGAGCCAATCATTGATTTCAGCTCGTTAAGCTTAACGAGCTTAACGAGCGAGCTAACGAGTTTCACGAGTAGCTCGTTAAGCTTGTTAGTAACAACACAACACATATTTTCATTTTATGTGACAAACTTTTATAACACCTCAGCCCATCTATTCAATCTAATCTGCATTTCTTTTTGTAGTCATCATATTTTGTCTTGAAAACTACACCTACACATTCATCCTGTATATGGTAAAACATTATAATCTGTTAACGAGCGCTCACGAGCGCTCACGAGCTTAACAAGCTTCAAACGAGCCGAGCCGAGCAGAGTTTTCTGCTCGTTAATCTTAACGAGCTTAATGAGCCGAGCCTTAACGAGCACGAGCTTAACGAGCCGAGCTGCTCGTTAGTCCACCCCTACACATCGGCCACACGCACTCACACGCTGCACAAATATCTCTCTCACACACACACTCCTACACATCACACACACACACGCTGCTTTGGGGCAGCCCTACACACATGGGCACACCGGCCACACACACGCGCACACACATCACACACACCTACAGAATACACACACAGTGCACGTAGATAGGAGTTACTTCTATTCCCTTTTAACAAAACAAAGCGTTTTGCGATTTTTATAGAATTTAATCCAGGCATCGAAAGGATTTGGTCCAGTGGAATAAAACGAAGTTTGTCATATATACTTTCTATTCATATTAATTTTGCCCAAGTTCGTAGTTGGTTAGCCACCGTTTAGGGACTGTCTAGAGTATCAGTCATTGTAAAACTAGAAAAGCTAGCTAGTAACTACTTCCTCCGCTCCTAAATACTTGTCTTTCTAAGCATTTCAACAAATGACTACATACGAAGCAAAATGAGTGAATCTATACTTTAAAATATGTCTACATACATCCGTATGTAGTCGTAGTTGGTTAGCCACCGTTTAGGGACTGTCTAGAGTATCAGTCATTGTAAAACTAGAAAAGCTAGCTAGTAACCTACAAAATACAGTAAGCAGCGGCAGTAGTAGGATGCAGCAGCAGCAGCGCCACGCGTGGGAGGGGAGGAGGAGCAGGGGGCGCGCTGGGGCGAGTGCAGCAGCAGAGCAAGCGGGCGGACGCGGGCAGGGCGCCGGTGCGAGGCGAGGTAGAGGAGGGGGCTAGGGACGATGCAGGTCGCGACGCTCGCGACGCGTAGGCGGGCAACCACGACGGAGCAGCGGCAGCAGAGGGAGGCTTGAGCAGACGCAGCGGCACAGGAGCGGCAGCAATGGGAGGGACGGTCTAGCACGGGCGGGCGGGTCGCGGTGCGCGCACAGGGAGGAGGCTGCCGGCGCGTGCGGCACAGGCGCGAGACAGCCAGGGCGCAGTCAACGGCTATGAGCACGAGCTCCAGTGAGTCCGGCCGTGTGATGTGCGACGTCTCTACGGCGATGGATACGAGGGGTAAAAGAGGGGAATCGGTCGGGGGAGGCCTCACAGTGAGGTCGGGGCATGCTTGGAGAGGTCGGGGGCGCCGGAGTTGAGGGTCGAGGCAGCGGCAGTGGCGATGCCGACGGTGGTGGAGCGAGGCGATCTGGCGAAGGAGAGCTTCCCGGCTTCAGCTGATAGTCCAGGAGGAAGAAGCAGTGGGCGGCGCACCTCGTAGTCAAGGTCTTGTTGCTCGGGGGTGCCAGTGGCTGCGGGATCGAGCGGTGCACGGCGACGACAGCGTCGGCGAGATGCAGAGGGAGCGAACGAGCGATGAAGATGGGAAAACAGTGGGCTAGGGTTTGCGCGGACGAGCGAGGTGGTCTAGTGGAGGCCGGGAAGCAACGGATGGACGACGCGTGGCGATCCTCGTCACGGACGCGCGCCCTGTGTCCACGACGCGAGGATGAACATGAGGTTTTTTTTGAGGCAAGGATGAACAGGAGGTAGAAGGAGATGTCGGCTGGGCTGGTCATTTGGCTAGTTGGGCCAAAGTTACAAGTAGAATAGCCCCCCTTTCTTCTTCCTTTTTTTGTTTCTTTCTTTTCCTATTCTGTTTTGCATTTTGCCTCAACTTTGCATCTAGTTCCTGTACTAAATGAATTTTGCCAGGTTTGAAACTTGGGACACAATTTCATTGTAATATTGTGGTGCTCTACAAAAAGTCTCAGGGCATTTGGAAACGTTTACACATTTCTAGAGATTTAAACGGTCGGTTAAATGGCTGCTGGTCCACAAAATTAATATCCAGGGACACTTTGGACATCCAAAAGGAGTTGACAAAATTATTACCAATACTTGGGGATTTTAATACGTATTGTAAACATTTTTGTTTCACTTCTAGAAGAAAATAATAATTTGAATTGAAATTTAAGTTTGAATTTGAGGTCGGTTTGGAACAAAGCGATGATTAGCAAAAATTAAATGTGATGACATGTCATCATTAGAAGGGGATTACTGTAGCTTAATTATCCGGGCGTCACGGGGTATATATTCCTTCGAAACCTGCCTTGCTCTACTGCCCCAGATCACTTCGTGTGGATCCTTTTCTACTTCCGTCCGCTGTTCCAAAGACACCTAGACTTCTACTATTATTAGAAGTAAAGCTAGTTCATACAGTCGACTCAAAGCGTTGGTTCAAACAGGGAAGAAAGTGGGAAAGCTGTAGCATGAATCTAGGACTTGGTTCTAAGAGGAAACGGGGGAAAGTAGTAATATCTGTCACTGTTTAAATAACCGTATTTCGCATTTGCGCAAACAGTGATGTCTATCTCCATATCGTTTCGGGATGTCTGTCTCCGTATCGTTTCTATCCGCGCAATCAAAAGCACACACCTCAGTTTTAGTACAACTGCGCAAAATGAGATGGCTATCCCTCGTTGCCGTCGTCTAACCTCCCGTCCTCAAGGTATCCCTATATTGGTAGTAACTAAGGTATACCTGGCCATGTGCAGCCCGGCCCGGTCGGCCCGACCCGACCCGGCCCGGCCCGACCTTGTCCATGGGCCAGGCTCGGGCCTAGGTTTTGAGCCCGAAGCCCGGGCTGGGCCGGGCCCGGGCCCGTCAATTTCGCCATTTAAGGAAGAGGCCCAGCCCGTGGCCCGAGGCTCGACGGGCTTTTAGTGTGATGGGCCGGGCTCGGGCCTGGGTTTTTTGCGTCGGGCTTTGGTTGGCCCGGCCCGGCTCGAGGAATGGCCAGGTATAAACTAAGGTAGAATGACCAACACAATCTAAAAGAAGCTGATTCGTATGTTTTACTTCCTGATTGCAGTGCAGGGACGAGCGAAAACAACTGCATCCTAGTCTGGAATGCACTTTCTACCAGTTCATCCATGGACTGAGGACTAGCTGGCACGGCTGCACGACGGTTTTTTTGGACAGGTGCGCGAACAAGAGGCATTGTGGTCTGCTTATTTCTGCAAATAGCGGTGCTTAAATTTAGTGGAATGCACAAGCATTTCAGTTGGTCAGTACACTGCATGGTTCAGTTCAGCATTCTAGCTGAGACCACAATTATAAGTGGTTATTCTGGAATGAGAGAACCTAACCCTGGATGGTGGCAACAAGAAAAAACCAGAGTGAACTCCAGGAAATTTAAGCCTGCCGGGAGGCCCTTTTCTCAGAGAAGCCTTGCTTGTTTTTTCCTGATTTGTAAACCTTCTCACAACTTTGTCTTTTGCTGTGAACTAGTATATGTTTGTTATGTTCTATGAATCATTGAGATGTATAAAATTGCTTAACTTATGCTTTTCAAGTTTTTTATGAAGACGAGTTTAATGTGAGTGTTCCACATGAGCGCTGGACTAGCGTGTGAACGTTTGGAATTTATTACATTGTGGCCTCAATTAACTGCATGAACCACTGTAACAAGATACATAGTTGCTTATATGTCAGATAGTAGATTGTTGATTGTTAGCTGGTCGATAGCCTAGTGTTGAAGCGAGCTGAGCCAATGTGTCGTGTTTTGCACAACTGCTTACAAGTGGGGTAGCACCAACAGTGTTTACAAGTACTTATGTATACGTCGGCGCGCGGTTCTCGGACGAGCGCTCTATTTCATCAAAACACACACTGCTCGTATGATAAACCATGACAACTTATGTCTTACCATGCCATATTCATGGAAAAACTAGTGAGGACGCATCTGTTTCGGCAACAATTACGATGGTTCTCACATGATTCACGGGCACACAAAAGTAGCAGCAGTTCCCATAGACGGATTCAAACAGAGTACTAGCCCCAGAGGGGTTGATAACAGGAAAGGTTCGGATAATTAGAAATAATCCAAACTACTATTAAACACTAGCTGGGGCAACTATTTCATGCCTCGATCTAATTTGGGCTGGACACAAGACGGACCTTGCCATGGACATCATCGAGGATGTCCTACAGCAGCTCAATCCTGTGAACCTTCATGAAGACAACCTTGTGGCCTTGCCATTGATAAACTTGTTTGTGGAGGCATGCCACGTCATCTTCCTGCGCAAGCTTGACAAGAATAGTATGCCTCACAAATGAAGGAGTAGCTTTGAACTTCTTGTGCTTCAGTACACCCTGGACAACACGCCTGACAACAGTGAGGCTGGAATACAACTCTTCATTGGTATAACCGCAAATGGCTTCCGGGATCCAACAGCCTAAGAACTCTGTTTTCCCAGTGCGTATATTCAGGTCGTCTGCCTCGTAGCGAGTGACATGTACAACCACACAATCCTTGTCTGCATCAGGGCTCTAATTGAAACAGAAACAAATTCTGAATTACTTTTCAGTATAAGAAACACAAGTTATTTAAACCACTATGTATATCATGGCATCGAAGCTAATACAATTTTGCATTATTAATCACCACATACTTCCTTTTCTAAAAAAATCACCACATACTTAGATGAAAAACGACAATCGAGGTCGGCAAAGAAGGAAACCACCTTGGGCAGCTCAGCCGGGGGGGGACACATCCTCGAAGGGGGAAAACTGCTCCTGCAGTGCCACGGGGGCTGTAACGTCAAACGGGGCGTTGACCATCTCAGTAGTGGCCGTGAGCGTATCTGGGGTCGGCTCGGTGGTTGCCTCCATCTTCTTGGAGCTCTCTGTCTCGTGGGGATCAGCCTCCCGCGTCTGCTCCAATATCGGTAGATCTTTGCCTGGTTCTCCTTGGTCCATCATGAAACTGACGAATACTAGGAGACCACTGAAAGGAAAACACAATCGCAATGACAATGAAATAAAAAAGAGAGTGAGGATCGGTTACTGCTTTGCAAAAGTTCTTTTTTTTTCTCTGAACGAAAATATACCAACATCACGGATCCGCTTACCTTCCCTTCGTTCGGAGAGAAGAACAGTGGCAGATGCGAGTGTTGCCTTTCTTGAAGATGGTGAGGGAGAAGGGGATTTAGCGAAGAGTGAAATGATGGTTGCTTCGTCCGTCAAACTTAGACTGCGGGGAGGTGGGGTTTTGTGATACGATGGCTCGTTACTGCTGCGCTACGACCGGGGTGACTCTCCGCCTACATACTGCCTTCTAATTTGGTGGATGGCATTTGGGCCCCCGCGCTGCATGGCCCGCATGTCGGTGAACAAAAGCATAACGGCATTCAGTAGAGGGAGACGTTTCAATGACCTAGGAGGAGCCAGAAGCGGTAGAGTGTCTCCACTGTACTAGTAGTAATTGTTTTTCTGGGTAGCTGTAGAGTGTCTCCACTGTACTAGCAGTAATTGTTTCTCTGGGCCCAAGACAAAACATCCCATCCACACTAGTAAATAGTAAAATCAATTCAAAAGCCCATATATTTACTGAATTGACGGATGGGTATGTCAAAGAGCAAAAAAAGGAGTTTCAGGTGGGCAAAAGAGCTTCTGAACGTGTCGGGCTTCTATTTACAACATATTGTGGTCATAATCTAGTAAATTTTACGACCCAGGATGTTCATTCTATGGACCCAACCGATCCATTTGACTGTGACTGCCGAAAACAGTGCTGGAGTTAGATGTTGTTGCCCTTTTCAATCTGTTTTTTGTAAACCTGGTGAACAATTAACCCTCGTGCTTTTGTACAGTTTGTAAGCTGGAGTTAGATGTTCCTGCCCTTTTCAACTCGGCTGTGACTGTCATATTTTCTTTGAAACAAGGCAAATGGCTTGCCATTCATTTAATTTAAAGTGAAATATTGTAACAAATCCCAACCAAGGGAAATAACATCACTCTCGCCGGCTGCTTGAGCTCACTGTGCATTACAGAAGCCGAGTGATTAGCCCCCACTAGCACCCACAAACTTATTTCGAACTAGCACATCAAATGGGCTATAAGTTTTCATAGGAAAGGATGCATGACCATGACAGATTTGGATTCTGACATTTGGGACCCGCGAGGAAATAACCTATCCAAGGTGGTGTCGACTTACTAGCCAGTCAACAAACGATTCTGCCTACCAGCCGTTGGATTGACATCCAACATCTGTCGTGTATCTTCTATCTCTTGTCTTCTTCTTCCTCCAGCCGCCCAAACCAAACCACCCCGTCGGCTCCGCCTGCTCCCGCCTCCCATGGCTGGCTGCACCTCCGCCGCCCTACCGTATGTACCCTCCAACGTTGGCCAGTCCCTCCCTCTATTCCCCCACACATCCTGTTATTCTCCGGCGACGTCAGCCCCAACACGCACCCATGCCCGAACCAGTCAACCCTCGTACTCCCCTCCGCCTGTGACTGGACCGGCGCATCTTCAATGGCTCCTGTTCGTTCCGTCCAAGGCCTCGCCGTCGTCCTCCGCCTTGCGGCCTTGGTTCGCTTGCCGTGCGCGGTGCGCCGCCCTCTTGCGTTGTCAACGTCGTCAGCAACCGAGAGGAACAAGGAGATGACTGTACGTGGAGAGGATGATAGTAGGGACCCACTAGCGTCATGGTAGTACGCAAGCAAGTGCCTCTATAGTACAAGCCCAAAAATATGGTTCCTCTTAATGGTTGGACATCTGGGGCTCACGCCATTGTCAACGTAGTCAATAAACGAGAGAATTACACTATGAGCGGCTGATACCAGGGACCCAGCAAATCGCACAGTTTTTTTTGAGGAACAAGCAGTTGTTATTTATACTAGTTTTAGCGACGGATCAGGGTAACAACGGGGCTGTGCAGGGGCTGTGGCCCGTCTAGATAGGGTTTTATTTATGTTTACCACATCATGAGCCCAGTTGTGTTTTTTTCTTGCTGAAAATGGCTGGCCCAGTTCTATTATTTTTAAAGAAATACCCAAACAAGGCCTACTTGCTTTATGGCCCTGCTGGGCTGCAAATCTTTCAAGATGAGGAGAGTTTCATTCGGTTTGCCCAGAAATGGGCTGTACATTTTTAAAACACATCAAACCGGGAATTAGTTTCAATTTTTTTTCATTAAAAGATCTTAAATTCCATTGATTTTTATGCGTGGACAATTGTTTGGATTTTATATTTATATAAATTATTTTTCAAAATAGTTTGAATGTGAATCAATATTTCTGGATTAAAAATAGTTGATCGCACCGAAATATGCAAAATTTCGTATACTTTTTAACCGTGGCCACAATATGGGGTGTAATGCTAACAAAAAGAAGAAGGGCTCCAAAAAAATTCTTAAGAATTAGCAAATGGGCTGTACATTATTAGAAATAATGGCAGATGGGCTGTACGCTGTTTTCCATAGATTTGAGGCTGACTGGTGCGCCTACTACAGGTTGACGCGTATGCTTTCATAAAAAAAGGTTGACGCACACGCAACGCCCTGTCAACTTAGTCAACACACGAGAGCACTGACTGTTGGATGTCCATCCAACAGCCGTCGTGATTCTTCAATCTCTGCTCTTCATGCTCCAGCCGCTCAACCAAGCGCCAGCGGGACTGCTTGCTCCCTCCTCCTGCGGCTGGCTATGCTGCCGTGCAGGCCTCATGGCCCCACCGTACTCCCATCGCTGGCCTAGCCATCCCTCTACTCACCCACACATGCTGTTATTCTCCGGCGACGGCAGACAAACCAGTAAACCCTCGTACTCCTCTGCATGGGAAACAACTGCCGAGTATTCCCTGGCTCCGTGTCGTTCCCTTCCTAGGCCTCGCCATCGTCCACCGCCCTAGTGCTCTCGGCGCAGCCTGGTCAATGTGGTCAATGAACGACATCCATCGGAAGTGGACTGTACATGGAGAGGCTGGCAGCTGGGTCCACGGCCGCACACAAGGAAATGTCTCCTTATTACGCGCAAAATAATGATTCCACCACCTAACAACTAGGACCCACAGGAAGGGCCTCCGTATTTCGTGAAAAAATGTTTCCCCCGCTGATAGGTCGGACCCACCAGCTATATCTTTGCACGCAAGGAAGTGCCTCCTTATTACGCCCAAAAAATGAATACCCCCTGCTAGCTGGGACCCACCATATTGTTGGGCTGACTTGTGGGCCTACTAAGTTGACGGGGACGGAGGGCTTTGTCAACTTAGTCAATACTCCAGGGACCGTATGATGTCCATCCAACAACCATAGTGCTTCTTCAACCTCTGGTCCTCTTGCTCCAGCCGCCCAAAGTAGCGCCGGTCGTGCCGCCTGCTCCTACCTCCCGTGGCCGGCTGTGCTACCATGGAGGCCTCACCGCCCCCATACTACTCCCACCACTGACTAGGCCATCCCTCCACTCACCCACACCTCCTGTTATTCTGCAGCGACGGCAGCCTCACACCACAGCCGAACCAGTGAACGCTCGTACTCCTCTCCGCGTGGGCATCCACTGCCGCGTCTTGCCCGGCTCCCCGTCGTCCCCTTCCTAGGCCTCGCCGTCGTCCACCGCCGTGGTGCTCTCGGTGCGGCGTGGTCAATGTGGTCAACGACCGACTTCCATCGGAAGAGTACTGTACATGGAGAGGCTGACAGCTGGGTCCACGGCAGCCGCAAGGAAGTGCCTCCTTATTACGTGGAAAATAATTATTCCTCCACCTGGCAGCGGGGACCCACCGGACCGGCCACCGGTATTTTGCGAAAAAAATCATTTCCCCCTGACTACTAGGACTCACCGGACGGGCCACCGTATTTCACGAAAAAACGTCCCCCCGCTGTCAGCTCGGACCCACCGAAAGTGCCTCATTATTATGCACAAAAAAATGAATACTCCCCCGGCCAGCTGGGACCCACCTTGGTGGGAGGCTGACTTGTGGGCCTACTAAGTTGACGGGGACGAAGGGCTTTGTCAACTTAGTCAATATGAACGATTCTAGCTCCAGTGACCATACGATGTCCATCCAACGACTGTAGTGCTTCTTCAACCTCTGGTCTTCTTTCTCCGGCCGCCCAAAGCAGCGCCGGTCGTGCCGCATGCTCCTGCCTCCCGTGGCCGGCTGTGCTGCCACAGAGGCCTCACCGCCCCTACTATTCCCACCGCTGGCTAGGCCCTGCGGCGACGGCAGCCTCACACCGCAGTCAAACCAGTGAATCCTCGTACTCCTCTCCGCGCGGGCTTCCACTGCCGCGTCTTCCCCGACTCTATGTCGTCCCCTTCCTAGGCCTCGCCGTCGTCCACCGCCGTGGTGCTCTCCACGCGGCGTGGTCAAAGTGGTCAAGGAACGACTTCCATCGGAAGAGTACTGTATGTGGAGAGGCTGACAGCTGGGTCCATGGCCACAACCCAGTTTTTTTGTGATTTGCCAAGTAAGTCGCTTTGTCAGGCCTGTTGGGCTGTAAATCTTTCAAGACAAGGAGAGCTTTCATTCGGCTGGCCGAGAAAATGGCCCATTAGTAATGAGAAATGGGCTGTACATTTTTAAAACACATCAAACCGACAATTAGTTTCAAATATCTTTTTTTTCAAGATTTTAAATTACATTAATTTTTATGCGTGGAGAATTTGTTGGATTTATATTGATATACATTTATTTTTAAAATCAGTTTGAATGTGAGTCGAAATTTCGGGATTAAAAACAGTTCGGACTGCACCGAAATATGCAAAATTTCATATAATTTTTTAACCGTGGCCACAATATGGGCTGTAATGCTAACAAAAAGAATATGGGCTCCAAAAAAACCCTTAAGAATTAGCAAATGGGCTGTAAATTATTAGAAATAATGGCAGATGGGCTGTATGCTGTTTTCCACAGATTTGAGGCTTTCCTAAAAAAAGGTTGACGCACAAGCACTGACTGTTGGATGTCCATCCAACAGCCGTCGTGCTTCTTCAATCTCTGCTCTTCCTGCTCCAGCCGCTCAAACAAGCGCCAGCGGGACTGCCTGCTCCCTCCTCCCCGCGGCCGGCTGTGCTGCCGCGCAGGCCTCACCACCCCACCGTACTCCCATCGCTGGCCTAGCCATCCCTCTACTCACCCACACCTGCTGTTATTCTCCAGCGACGGCAGACGAACCAGTAAACCCTCGTACAGTCGTACTCCCCTCCGCGTGCGAAACAACTGCCGAGTCTTCCATGCCTCCGTGTCGTCCCCTTCCTAGGCCTCGCCATCATCCACCGCCGTGGTGCTCTCGGCGCGGCGTGGTCAATGTGGTCAACGATCGACTTCCATCGGAAGAGTACTGTGCGTGGAGACGCTGACAGCTGGGTCCACGGCCGCAACAAGGAAGTGCCTCCTTATTATGCGCAAAATAATTATTCCTCCACCTGACAGCGGGGACCCACCAGACGGGCCACCGTATTTCATGAAAAAAACGTTTCCCCCCTGACTGCTGGGACCCACCAGCTACACCTTCGCACGCAAGGAAGTGCGTCCGGGCAAAAAAAACCCAAAACGATTCGCCCCCCTGACTCCTGGGACCCACCAGCTACATCTTCGCACGCAAGGAAGTGCCTGACAGTCGGGACCCACCTAGTCGAAGCGTACGTAGCATTGTCATTCTGGTCGCGAACGTGTAAGTACATATATACTGGTGGATGTAGAGGCGCGCACGTGTCGTAGTAGAGGCGCGCACGTAGCATGTACACGTACGTACATCGGCCATGGTGCAAGAAAGAAAATACAGCCACGTATGTGTACATACAGGCGGGGTCTCGAACGCCTACTCGCGCATACGTACGGCCAGGGCTCGTTGACATGGCTGGGTCGGAACGGAGAAACAACGTCGTCGTCGTGTTCATGGCGAGGCAACGGAATGCGTCGTGTTCATGGGGAGGCAACAGAATGCGTCGTGTTCATTGGGAGGCAACGGAATGCGTGGGAGCCAATCGGCTGGGTCGGAACGGAATGCGTGGTCGTGTTCATTGGGAGGGCTTGGACAGAACAAGCGACAGAAACGAGGCCTGGCGTACCGCAGAACGGAGGAAACGGCCTTGTGTTCGACCAGCCACATTCGAAACGGGATCCTGTTCATCGGGAGGGGTCTGGCGTACCGCAAAACGGACGAAACGGACCTCCTACAGTCGAAACGGGGGTCCTGTTGATCAGGAGGGGTGTGGCGTACCATAAACGGACGAAACGGACTTGTGTTGGAGTGCTACGGTCGAAACAGGGGTCCTGTTCATCAGGAGGGGCGTGGCGTACCGCAAAACGGGACTCCACGGGATACTGTTCATCTCCACCGTCGACCTCCTCCAGCCTCCACGGGCTACCGTCGACCTCCTCCAGCCTCCACGGGCTCCTGTTCATCCAGCCTCCACCGCACGCTACTCCACCGGCTACTGTTCAACCACCCCTCCACCGTCTACTGTTCATCCAGCCCTCCACACCACGGGGTCCTGTTCAACCACCCCTCCATGGCACCCCTCCACCGTCTACTGTTCATCCAGCCCTCCACCACACCACGGGGTCCTGTTCATCCAGAGGCAACGCCACCGCTCACTGTTCATCCAAACCCCCCGCAACGCTCACTGTTCATCCAATCGATCGGCTTCAGTTAGCAGCAGTAGCGAAGGAATCGCTCGATCGGGTTCAGTTAACAACCATCGATCGATCACTCAGGTTCAGTAACGCGTAGCCTGCAGTGCAATCGCTCAGGTTCAGTTAGAGCCCAACGCCTCGCTCGGGTTCAGTTAGAGCCAACGCCTCGCACACACGCGTGTATGTGTACGAGAGAAACGCGCATCGCTCGACCCCCGACCTCCCACCATAACCGGGAACTCCCTGAAATTTTCCTCGCCCTCGCTTCTACCACGGTTTTTTCCGCCATGGACGACCCAACGAATGTCATGCAGCTGCGTCTCCGGCCCGCCCAGGACGAAAAGCCCATTTTCTGTCATGATTTTTTGTCATAGAAGTAGGAGCCCACCACATCTATGATGTTACCGGGTTTTGTCACAATTATCGTCATAGAAGTGTCATATGTATGACAGAAATTTTTTCGTTCGGCCCAAAATGTCACATATGTGACTTTTTTTGTAGTGTGGCGATTTAAGTCGTACCAAGGTGTATATGCCAATTTGGAAATAAAGTGGGAAAATAGATTAAGAAATAAGCCAATACCGAACAAGGTTGGGCGAAACTGTTTCCATTATAGTCTGATTGGTACGTCGAAACGTATTTTTATAGAAGATGCTATAAGCATCAAGGCTATTTTACATGCCGAGAATAAGGGAAAGTTGTATACATGTCCTAAATTTGAAAAGATGATCTTGAAGATCCTTTGGACACTCTGCCACACGCCTGCGCCGCTTTTCCCCGTGGTATGTGGTCCTTTGAGAGGATCAACAATCGAGTGTATATAAGGGGCCTGTAAAAGGGCCCTAGGTACCATCAAAGAGTGGAGTGGGTTGTAAAGAACCTGAAAAATGAAAATAAGAAGAAGAAAATGAAAAATATGATGGTCCGGATAGGGTCGAAGCGTATTGTGGACTTTATTTTTGGTAGGCCCCCGTCCTAGCCCATGGTATCTTGAGTGCGTAGTTATGTACGCGCGGTATATATGCCGCTATTAGGTTGGGGCTTTGACGGAGGCTGAATTGCTAGTCTAGCTCTGGACGGGCCGGGCCGGACTTTCATTCTGCAGGGTAGTCCGTGAAGGAAATATGCCCTAGAGGCAATAATAAAGTTGTTATTTATATTTCCTTATATCATGATAAATGTTTATTATTCATGCTAGAATTTTATTAACCGGTAACTTAGTACATGTTTGAATACATAGACAAACAGAGTGTCACTAGTATGCCTCTACTTGACTAGCTCATTAATCAAAGACGATTAAGTTTCCTAGCCATGGACGAAGAGTTGTCATTTGATGAAATGGGATCACATCATTAGATAATGATGTGATTGACTTGACCCATCCGTTAGCTTAGCACGATGATCGTTTAGTTTACTACTATTGCTTTCTCCATAACTTATACATGTTCCTATGACTATGAGATTATGTAACTCCCGAATACCGGAGGAACACTTAGTGTGCTATCAAACATCACAACGTAACTAGGTGACTATAAAGATGCTCTACATGTGTCTCCGATGGTGTTTGTTGAGTTGGCATAGATCAAGATTAGGATTTGTCACTCCGTGTATCGAAGAGGTATCTCTGGGCCCTCTCGGTAATGCACATCACTATAAGCCTTGCAAGCACTGTGACTAATGAGTTAGTTACGGGATGTTGCATTACGGAACGAGTAAAGAGACTTGCCGGTAACGAGATTGAACTAGGTATTGAGATACCGACGATCGAATCTCGGGCAAGTAACATACCGATGACAAAGGGAACAACATATGTTGTTATGCGGTTTGACCGATAAAGATCTTCGTAGAATATGTAGGAACCAATATGAGCGTCCAGATTCTGCTATTGGTTATTGACCAGAGATGAGTCTCGGTCATGTCTACATAGTTCTCGAACCCGTAGGGTCCGCACGCTTAACGTTCGGTGACGATCTTTGTTATGAGTTTATGTGTTTTGATGTACCGAAGGTTGATCGGAGTCCCGTATGTGATCACATACATGACGAGGAGTCTCGAAATGGTCGATACATAAAGATTAATATATTGGACGGCTATATTCGGACACCGAAAGTGTTCCGGGTGATTTCGGAAAAAACCGGAGTGCCGGAGGGTTACCGGAACCCCCCGGGGAACTAATGGGCCTAGATCGGCCTTAGTCGAGAGAGAGAGAGGGTCTGCCAAGGCAGGCCGCACGCCCCCTCCCCCTTGGGTTCGAATTGTACTAGGAGGGGGGTTGGCGCCCCCTTTCCTTCCTCTTTCCCGCTCCTTCCATGTCCCTCCTAGTAGGACTAGGAAAGGAGGAATCCTACTCCTACTAGGAGGAGGATTCCTCCCCTCCTTGGCGTGCCCTAGGGCTGGCCGGCCTCCCCCCTTGCTCCTTTATATACGGGGGTAGGGGGCACCCTAGAACACACAAGTTGAGATTGTTTAGCCGTGTGCGGTGCCCCCTCCACCATAATCCACCTCGGTCATATCGTTGCAGTGCTTAGGCGAAGCCCTGTTCTGGTAGCTTCATCATCACCGCCATCACGCCGTCGTGCTGACGAAACTCTCCCTCGATAGTCAACTGGATCTAGAGTTCGCGGGACGTCATCGAGCTGAACGTGTGTAGATCACGGAGGTGTCATACCTTCGGTGCTAGGATCGTCCGGATCGTGAAGACGTTCGACTACATCAACCGCGTTGTCATAATGCTTCCACTTACGGTCTACGAGGGTGTCGGCATCCTGGGAACGGGGGTCCCCAGACTTGCCTGCCTGCGGCCCGCAGCGTGGCTCCACCAACGGCCCTGTACGGGACATCTTCACCAGCAAACACTCAAGACCCTCGTGAGGGGCCAAGCCTCGCGAGGCAGACGACACAACACCTCCTCGGGGGCTGCCCCACCAGGCTGGCTCGCAAGGGGCGGAGAGATCAAGGCAAGGGACACCTGGCGAGGTTTCTGTGACGCAAGCCATGACGACTGGAGCCAGGCAGGCGCCAGCGCGCACAGTGTCCTTGTTTCCTCTTTGGTGCTAAAGAGGCAAGCGCAGGCGAGGAGTCCCGAGGCATCAGGCAAAGGTTTCCATATCGGTGCAACAAGACCAAGACCGGCAGGACAGCAGGACGGAGGTCACCGTGGAGCCCAAGACGGCGTCACCACCAGAGCCTTTGGCAGGCGAAGACTACTTTTGTCAGGATAACTTGTACTAGTTGTCTCCCTTCGAATTTGGCCGTTGTGGGATCCCTTCCCTCTCAATATTTGGGAAGACGACCAGGGCCTCTATAAATAGGACTAGCCACCACCACAATAGGGGGGATCAGATCCAGTCCATCCTCAACCACACAAGTTCACCAAGCACAAGAACACCTCTCCTCAGGAGCCTGTTCTTCCCTTGTAACTGTTCATCCTTAGGCCAAGAGGCAATCCACCACACCACACTGGAGTAGGGTATTATACCACATCGGTGGCCCGAACCAGTATAAACTCTTGTGTCTCTCGTTCTTTGGGTTCGTCGAGCTAGGCCGTGACATCATGATGTGTGCGAGCTAGAGGGGGGAGAGATCTTCATGCGCACGCCAGTGTTCGAACCTCAAGGGTTTTGCCGGAACCCGAAATCTGACATTTGGCGCGCGAGGTAGGGGTGCGCCGAAGCTTTCCCCTCATCAATCTGCGCTTCGCCACTTCACCAAGCCATGGTTGATGCTCGCCGGGCCCGCGCTGAGCACCGGGCCGCTCTCGCCACCCGCGTCGCTTAGTCAGCCCGTGTCGGCGGGCCTCCCCGTCGTTCTCTGTCACCCGCCGCCAACGCTGCTACCGGCCCGGCGGCAAACGAGCAGGAAGCCTCCTCACTGCACCCCCTCCGTGCGGCGAGATGGCCGCACTGCCACCCCATCGCTGACTCCGGCCGGCTCATCGTCTCACGCTCGCCGCGCACCCACAGACGCGCAGGCCGCGCTGCTCATGGCACGCAAGCTCCTGTATTACCGCCTGGTCGACGACCTCTACGAGGACTGGTTGGACCGCATCGCCGAGCTCATCAGTGCCGCTGGGGGCTCCCCCGCACCATCACTCTCGCTGCCTCGCCTGCCCCCGGCTGCGGGCGATGTGGCTCACGGAGCGCCCCCGCCCCCTCCGCATCAAGACGGCGCCCTCGCACTGAGACGCGCGGCTAATGGAGCACCTCCGCCCCCTCCGCGTCAAGACGGTGTCCTCGCCCCAAGATGCGCGGTCCCGCGGCGTGATCCACCGTGTCGTGTGCCCGCGCACGAAGAAAGAAGCTGCCAAGAGATTCCCCGTCCGCAAGAAACCGCTCCACCACTCCCAGCACCGCCACGTCAGGATCGCTTGCCGCGGCAGGGCCATTCGCCACTTGCCGTGGTGGCGCAGGGAGACCAAGATCAAGCTCTGCCTCCATGATGGGCCCCGGTGGCCACGGCAGGCTGCCGCCCCTTCACTCCTGAGCTGTGTAGCATTGTCTGGCCAGGCAAGTTCAAGCTGGATCTGCCTCCTCGCTATGATGGAACCCCGACCCTGTGGAGTTCTTGCAACTCTACGAGCTGAGCATCGACGCGGCCAACGGTGACGAAAAGGTCATGGCGAACTGGTTTCCCATGGCTCTCAAGGACGGCGCTTGCTCATGGCTCCTGAACCTGCCCCCGGGCTCGATCTCCTCCTGGGATGGGATGCACGACCACTTCGTCGCCAACTTCCAGGGCACTCGCGACCGCCCCCCGGCCACGGGTGACCTGCGCTGCATCAAGCAACAGCCGGGAGAGACCCTGCAGAAGTACATCCAGTGCTTTAACAGCGTGTGCCTCAAGTTCCCGAAGGTGTCTGATGAGGCCATCATCTCAGTGTTTTCCGATGGCATCCGCGACATCAAGATGAAGGAGGACCTCGCCATCCATGAGGAGCTGTGCATGACTTTGGAGCTGTTCAACATAGCGACTAAGTGTGCAAGAGCTGAGGAGGGGCGTCTATTGCTTTTATATCGATATTTATTGCATTATGGGCTGTTATTACACATTATGTCACAATACTTATGCCTATTCTCTCTTATTTTACAAGGTTTACATGAAGAGGGAGAATGCCGGCAGCTGGAATTCTGGGCTGGAAAAGGAGCAAATATTAGAGACCTATTCTGCACAACTCCAAAAGTCCCGAAACTTCACGGGAGCAAGTTTCGGAATATATAAAAAATATTGGGCGAAATAAGTACCAGAGGGGGGCCACCCACCATCCATGAGGGTGGGGGGCGCGCCCTACCCCCCTAGGGGCGCCCCCTGCCTCGTGGGCCCCTTGGCAGCCCTCTGATGCCCATCTTTAGCTATATGGAGTCTTTCGTGGAGGAAAAAAATCATAAGCTAGCTCACGGGACGAAACTCCACCGCCACGTGGCGGAACCTTGGCGGAACCAATCTAGGGCTCTGGCGGAGCTGTTCTGCCAGAGAAACTTCCCTCCGGGAGGGGGAAATCATTGCCACCATCATCACCATCAATCCTCTCATCAGGAGGGGGTCAATCTCCATCAACATCTTCACCAGCACCATCTCATCTCAAACCCTAGTTCATCTCTTGTATCCAATCTTTGTCTCAAAACCTCAGATTGGTACCTATGGGTTGCTAGTAGTGTTGATTATTCCTTGTAGTTGATGCTAGTTGGTTTATTCGGTGGAAGATCGTATGTTCAGATCCTTTATGCATATTAGTACCCCCCTGATTATGAACATGAATATGATTTGTGAGTAGTTACGTTTGTTCCTGAGGACATGGGAGAAGTCTTGCTATAACTAGTCATGTAAATTTGGTATTCATTCGATATTTTGATGAGATGTATGTTGTCTTTCCTCTAGTGGTGTGTAACGCCCCGGATACAACTTTCCATATTTGTAACTCCGACTCTTGCCTTTTCCGGAGATGCGATATGTTTTTCCTCGTGGTTGGGTTTTGTTTTCGTTTTGCTTTTTGTCCATGTCATGCATCTCATATCATGTCATCATGTGCATCGCATTTGCATACGTGTTCGTCTCATGCATCCGAGCATTTTCCCCGTTGTCCGTTTTGCAATCCGACACTCCTATGTCCTCCGGTGCCCCCTTTTGCCTCTTTTCGTGTGCGGGTGTTAAACATTCTCAGATTGGACCGAGATTTGCCAAACGGCCTTGGTACACCACCGGTAGACCGGCTATCAAGTTTCGTGCCATTTGAAGTCCGTTTGATACTCCAACGGTTAACCGAGGAACCGTAAAGGCCTCATGTGTGTTGCAGCCTAACACCCCTCCAAAGTGGCCCAATAATCCATCCAAACCCCCTCCATCATATCGGCCATCCGATCACGATCACGTGGCCGAAAGCCGCACCTCATTTGGACTCTCCTAGCTCCCTCTACCTATATATTTGCACCTCCCCCGAAAATTCGCGGATGAACCCTAACCTAGCCTCTCCTCGCGCCACCGGACATTTCTTCCTCCGTCGCCGGACATGTCCGCCGCGCCCGACCACCTTGCCCCGGCCAATCCAAAGCCGCCACGTCAGTCGGTCGCCGCCCTCGCCCAACCGGGCGCCGCCACGCGTCCCGGCGCCCCGCTCCTCCATCGCGCGGCCCGCCAGGCCCATGCACAGCCCGCCCGGCCCGGTTCGCCGCCCGCCGCCTCCCGCGGGCTCCCGTGCCCCGCGCGCCCCCGCGCCCTCCGCCCGTCGCCGGTGAGCCTCCGCCGCCGAGCTCCCGTGGCTCTGCCTCGCCGCGCTGTCTTCGCGCCTCCGCTGCCGAGCTCCCGTGGCTCCGCCGCACCTCAGACCGCGCCACCGCCCATCGCCCTTCGCCGGCGCGCCCGCCTCCGGCGACCGCGCCCCTCCCTCCGGCCGTCGTCGTCTTCTCCGGCGAGATCCGGTGGATCGGGACGAGATCCATCGGGATCTCATCCAAACGTCACGCCCACGTCTTGGATCTCTCCGTCCCGCTCGCCCTCGTCCCGCGTTGACTTTCTGCGAGGTCTAATTTTTCTGCAACTCCTCAGATCTTCATGATATATGCCTCTGTTCATCATGCCATAACTCCTCATCCGTAGCTCCATTTTGCATGCATGATATACCAAAATGTTCATCATGATGTGTTCTTCATTTTGTTCCATTGTGCCATGTTTGTTTGAGTTCATCTTGATGCCCAAATTGTTGATGCAAGAGTGCTATAAAATGTTAGGTGCATATTCTTATCAGATTATGAGCATTTGTCATTTTTGCTACATTTATTGTGTGCTGCATATGAGCTTGAGCTCTACATGTGTTTTGGGCTATGCCATGCCGTCTTTACAGGGGTGTATGCCATGTATTTTTGTGATCAATGTGGTGACTAGCACACGCATGCAAAGTAGCTCTCATGTTATTGCCGTTTTCAGAGACTTAGAATTTCACCAAGTCTTTTCCCTGCTCTTATTTTTATGCCATGTATTCATGTTGCTACAGTGATATCCATGCTTCTTTTGAGTATGTTCAATAAGGATGATTTTGACATATGGTAATGCTCTATCCATCCATGTCCCTATTTACATTTATGGAGTGCCCTAGCATGACTCAATCTTGCTCTACTTTTGCTATAAAATGTTCCTGGCAGGTTTTTTACGTGTTAATCAATCTTGCCAAGGTTGTTGTAGTTGATCCATGCATGCTGTAGGATCGAAAGTATGTCTAGAGGGGGGTGATTAGACTACTTGACCAAATAAAAACTTAACCTTTTCCCAATTTTAGTTCTTGACAGATTTTAGCTATTATAGGACAAGTCAAGCAATCATCACACAATTCAAGCAAGCATGCAAAGAGTATATTGGCAGTGGAAAGTAAAGCATGCAACTTGCAAGAATGTAAGGAGAAGGGTTTGGAGATTTCAAACGCAATTGGAGACACGGATGTTTTTCCCGTGGTTCGGATAGGTGGTGCTATCCTACATCCACGTTGATGGAGACTTCAACCCACAAAGGGTAACGGTTGCGCGAGTCCACAAAGGGCTCCACCCACAAAGGGTAACGGTTGCGCGAGTCCACAAAGGGCTCCACCCACAAAGGGTCCACGAAGAAGCAACCACCCACAAAGGGTCCACGAAGAAGCAACCTTGTCTATCCCACCATGGCCATCGCCCACACAGGACTTGCCTCACTAGCGGTAGATCTTCACGAAGTAGGCGATCTCCTTGCCCTTACAAACTCCTTGGTTCAACTCCACAATCTTGTCGGAGGCTCCCAAGTGACACCTAGCCAATCTAGGAGACACCACTCTCCAAGAAGTAACAAATGGTGTGTAGGTAATGAACTCCTTGCTCTTGTGCTTCAAATGATAGTCTCCCCAACACTCAACTCTCTCTCATAGGATTTGGATTTTGTGGAAAGAAGATTTGAGTGGAAAGCAACTCTGGGAAGGCTAGAGATCAAGATTCATATGGTAGGAATGGAATATCTTGGTCTCAACACATGAGTAGGTGGTCCTCTCTCAGAACATATGAGTAGGAATTGTGTATGTGTTCTGATGGCTCTCTCCACGAATGAAGAGGAGGCGGAGGGGTATATATAGCCTCCACACAAAATCTAACCGTTACACACAGTTTTCCAATCTCGGTGGGACCGAATCAACAAACTCGGTCAGACCGAAAATGTAAACCTAGTGACGTTAGAGATTTTCGGTGGGACTGACATGCAACTCGGCGGGACCGATATGGTTAGGGTTTGGGCATAACGTAATCTCGGTGAGACCGATTACACAAACTCGGTGAGACTGAATTTGGTAATTAGCTAACCAGAGAGTTGGTCAGGTAAACTCGGTGGGACCGATTTGCTCTTTCGGTGAGACCGAAAAGTTACAAAAAGGAAACACTGAATTTACATTGCAATCTCGGTGGGACCGATTCGGCTCTTTCGGTGAGACCGAAAAGTTACGAAAGGGAAACAGAGAGTTTGCAACCCCATCTCGGTGAGACCGAGATCCCTATCGGTAGAACCGAATTGCTAGGGTTTGGCAGTGGCTAATGACAAGTGAAACTCGGTGGCGCCGGATAGGAAAAATCGGTAGGACCGAGTTTGGCTTAGGGTTTAGGTCATATTTGGATATGGGAAAGTAGTTGAGGGTTTTGGAGCATATCATTAAGCACATGAAGCAAGAGGCTCATTAAGCAACACCTCATCCCTCCTTAATAGTATTGGCTTTTCCTAAAGACTCAATGTGATCTTGAATCACTAAAATATAAAATGAAGAGTCTTGAGCTTTTGAGCTTGAGCCAATCCTTTGTCCTTAGCATTTTGAGGGTTCCACTTTCACATCCATGCCATGCCAATCATTGAGCTTTCCTGAAATAATCATCTTGGAATAGCATTAGCTCAATGAGCTATATGTTGTTATGAATTACCAAAACCACCTAGGGATAGTTGCACTTTCAATCTCCCCCTTTTTGGTAATTGATGACAACATATAGATCAAAGCTTCGACAAATGATAATAAGCATGAAATATATCGTCGCTTTGAGAAGTATGTGATAAGTAAGAGCTCCCCCTAAATTTGTGCATATTTAAAATTTGCTTTGCACTGCAAATGCACAAGGAGTTAAAGTCATGGGTTACTCTTCCATGTCACATACATCTTGGTGGAGCGCTTAAAATGATAAGAATGAAATACATGCACTCATCACCAAGAATAATGAATGATCACATAAGATAGATAAGATAATAGCATTAAGCAAACATTAAGTGTAGCTTATGATCAAACACATGATCATCAATGTCTCACAGATAATGACGTAGTATCTCAAGCACTCAAAAGCAAACAAAGTTCGAAAAACCACCAAATAAAGCAAGAGAGAAAAAAGCAACACTCTCTCTCTCTCGAAGCCTATGATCTATACATTTTTCTCCCCCTTTGGCAACAAGTTACCAAAAAGTTCCTAGAAAATGCATAGTGCTAGATCGACACTCAGTTTTGATCTTCTGGTGGTGGTGGAGTCCGGATCACTCCAAGGACGAAGGCTTCTGTAGACGCTGAAGTAGACGCTGGAGTTGGAGCTGAAGTAGATGCTGGAGCTGGTGGAACTGAGGCTGTAGCTGGTGCTAAAGTGGTGGCTCTGGTGTCGGCAACTGGCACGGCAGACGACCTCGGACCTCGTGGCACTCTGGCAAAGGCATGAGTGGCAGTCTTGCCTCTCCTCTCCTGCATGTCATCCTGGAGCTGCTCCACTGCAGTCTGAATCTCTGTCACCTTGACATCCAAGTCATAGAACTTTTGTTCCATGATTCTTTCTAGGCTTGCCTGGTTTTGAGTTAGGGTGGCTAGTCCTTTCTCAATCCGCAGGGTGGATGCAATTAGGTAACCAAGCTGCTCTTGTTTGGTCTTCAAGAAATACTCAGATGCCTCCTCTTGAGTTGGCATCTTGGAAGCTTTCTCCTTTCTTGCCTTCTCCTTCTTTGCTTGTGCTTGGGCAGACGATGGTTCATTTTCAGTCATCACAACTTGATTGTCCTCAAAATCTGGACGGATGGGCAAGTGTTCCTTGTCCAACAAGTATATGCCCATGCCCATCTTGGAGTTAATGAGCTCCTGAATTTTTGGGGCATACCCACAGCTCCTCTTCTGGTCTGCTACAGTCCTCTTGATAGTCTCTACTATGAGGCTCATGACTTTGAATTTCTGAGGTACATCAAATACATGAAGCAAATTGATTGCATGGCCTTGGATCATCTTGTGATCTCCAGACTTGGGCAAGAGAGTGTGCCTCAATATCCAATTTATAGTAGGCAGCCCTGACAGAAGGTAATGCACAGACCCAAACTTGAAAGTATCAATAGCTTCATTGGGAATTTCCTTGTACATATTGGACATTGAGTTATGATCCATCTTCTTCTTGGCATAGATATCCAAGTCATCCTCATGCTCCTCTGGGGCATTGATGAGTTGTGCCCACTCAGCAACAGTAGATTGGTACCTCGTACCCTCTGACATCCATGTGATCTTTCCATCTGGGTAAAAGTGTGCTGTGGAGTAGAACTGCATGATTAGCTCCTCGTTCCACTTTGTGAGCTTCTGCCCAACAAAGTCTGCAACTCCACACGCACTAAAGATGTCATACACTCCAGGGTAGTGTTCCTCATTTTCCTTCATGTAGGTCCAGTCGACCCATCTCATGTCACAAACTATTGGCTTCTTGTCAAGCAAAACTGTCTCATAGAAGTCCTGTTGTTCCTTGGTGTGAAATCTGTAATCCACAGCAGTCCTTCTCCTTGAAGCATATGGATCTGCTTCTCTCCATTTCCTCAGCCCTGAGTCTCTCCTGAGCTTCATGTCTTCAGCCACAGGATGAGCATCGTTGTGGTCTGGGATCTTGGGCTTGAGCTTTCTCAAAACATTCTCTTCCTCTTCTTCTGCAGCTTCAGGCACTGGGGCCTTGTTCTTTTCAGCAGCTGGGATGCTTCTTGTATTTCTCTTTGGTTTTGGCTTTGGAGCTGGCTTGGCCTTGGAAGCAGCTGCCCCTGATCTTATGGCATCACCCATCAGCTTGGGTGCCTTAGGTGCTGGTGCAGCTACCTCTTCTTCTTCCTCTTCTTCCATGATGGAAGCCTTTCCAAGCACTCTGGCTACGGTCTTCTTGAACCTTTCCTTCCTCTTCTTGCCTTCAGCAGCAACTGGCTCTATGGGTGCAGGCTTTTCAGTTGAAGCTCTAGCCTTTGACATAGGCTGCCTGCCTGCTGGCCTTTTGATCTTCAGTCCCGGCTTTGTGCCTTGAGCTGGCTCAACTCTCTTTGATGTGGCCTCTTCCTCTGCCACATAATCTTCATCTTCAGAATCTGAAGTTCTCTTCTTCCTCTGTCTAGTGGCAGCTTTTGGCAGATTGCTTGGGGTACTTCTGCTGCCATCATCTGAAGAGCAGGAGGGACTAGTGCCCTCACTCATCACCACATGCTGTTCTGACACATTCTGGCTGTCACTCTGATCTGACATGTTGAACAAGCTGACTGCTGACCCTGTGAATAGTTTATAGATGAGGTAGAGTGGATGAGCATCACAAAATGCAGAGATCTTTGCAAAAAGAATGATCCAAAAACTTAGTTTTAGTTTCCCACTGAAATCATCTCGGATCTACCAATTTTCAAACTCGGTGATACCGAAGCAGTTTTGGAACCTAAACTAGTGAACTCGGTTGGACCGAGTCACAGTTCGGTGGCACCGAGACTACTAGGGTTTCACAGAGTTCCAAAATCGGTCACACCGATAAGTAATTCTCGGTCAGACCGAGTCTCACTTATGCAATGGCATAAGCCAAATCGGTGGGACCGAGTTTTTCAACTCGGTGGGTCCGAGATGGTTTCGGCGGAAACCTAACCCTAAAATTTTCGAATCAAACCTAATCTATGAACGCATTGACTGGACAGGAGTGTTTCAATCATGGCAAGAATCATGATGATCACAATGTGCTAAGAATCGGATTGGAGAATAGCACAAAGATCGAGTCCATACCCTAGTTCGGCGGAGACTCGCTACGGCGGCAACGGTGGGGTAGAATTCCCATTGACGGCGACGGAGACCAGCGACTGGAGGCGGCTGGCGGCGAGGAGACGATCCGGAGACCACGTCGGCAGAGCAGGCTATCGCGCGGGCGAAGGGGTTCGGAGAAATTTCCAAAATTTTGCCCGTGACTATATATAGCCCGACCCTGTCGGTGTGACCGAGTGGAACGACTCAGTGGCACCGAGATTCATAACTGCAAGCAGTTACTGAAACTCGGTGTGACCGAAATGTTCAAATCGGTTGCACCGAGATCGAAAACCTAGATCAACTTAATGATCTCGGTAGGACCGAAAGTGGGCTATCGGTCAGACCGAGAATCATAAAGAGGTTTTGGAAGTTTAAGTCTATGACGAATCGGGGACTCCGAGCGCTCCTCACACAGAGTGGTTCGAATCTGACTTGATCAAATTTTGTGATGCAGCATGAATAGAGTTTGAGACGAGGAAAGCATAGATAGCTAGAGGAGGTTCTTCGGCATTCTTGTCCATCCACTTGGCAAAAGGAAATAAAACCAAACAATCAAAACAACAAGTGGATGTCCTCGAATGAGTAAAATATGCAACCAGCATGCTCACACAATAAGATGGCAAATGAAATATGTGACAAGGCATGCACAACCAATTCTAGCATCTACCAAGCAATTTGCGATGACTAGGTCATCTATATATGAGTATATTGACTTAGGAGTCAAGTGAGAACACTTGATCATAGGTCATACTCATCGTTTAAGCTCAAGTGGGGTTACCACTTTTACATAAAGCATTGTTGTGTTCACATCTTTAGAGTTGCTTTAGCTCAAGTCTTAGAGTAAAGCTCCCCCTAGATGTGATATCCCCCCTTAGAGGGATGAACTAACCTCGGGTTTTGTCGATGATGACTTCATGTAGATGTTGAAGATGTGGATGCTCAATGTTGATGTAGATCACTTGGAGCTATCCATTTGAGTGAATTGCACTTTCAATACCTACATGGGTTAGTCCCACAAGGAACAAGCAAGGATATCCATAGACATAGAGTGATGCACACACAAGATGATGTCCATGAAAACTTTTAGGTTACCTTGTCCCTTGTCTTACCAACAAGAGGGTTTGTGACTCCTTGAACTAGTGCAAGATGTGGAAGTTGATTGCACTTGTTCTTGCCAAAATGATAAGAGTGAAGTATGTTGGCGGAGTCACCCTCAAGAACTCTCTAGTTCTTCTTCTTTTGGATCCACATCATCTTGATGGGAATCCTTGGAGTTGTAGTCGTACTTGATGAAGTGGAACTTGAAGTAGTCTTGGGAATCCACTTGACTAAGGTCTTAGGAGCTTCTTCAAATGCATCAATTTCCTCTTGAAGCTTGTCCTTGCCTTTTTGCTTGTAGTCTTGTGGTGGAAGATCATCTTGAGCTTGTGTCCCCTTGAAAGAAGTATCATACTTCTCTTGTTGAGGAACAAACTTTGTCTTGGGGTATTGATCTTCTTCCCACTCAACTCCATTGGCATTGAACTTTCGTTCAAAACCAACACCTTGATTCTTCCGGTGCATTCCTTGCTTGCGCACAATTTCCTCGAATTGCTTACTCCCGGCAAGGCTTTTGTACACTCCTTTCTCTATAATTCCCTTCAATAAGCTATTTTCTTGCTCAAGTGTAACTTGGCTAAGAGAATCATTAGTGGAATCAAGAGAACTACTAGAAGCAACAATATTGGATTTAGCATGATCATTGTTACTACTAGAGGAAGAATCTTTCTTGTTCTTGTTATTAGACTTGACTTGAGGCATGTAAGTGGATAAGAGTAAACGCTTGGCAATGTGAGAAGAACTTTTCTTGCGGAGATCATCATTGATTGCTTTTAAGAACTCATGCTCTTGCTCAAGATTGAGCTTTTCAAAGCGTAATTTCTCATGAGCTCTTAAAAGTTCTCGATGATCTTCGAAGATAGTTTCATGAGCTAACTTAAGAGTGTATAGTTCTTTAGTTAGAGCCTCAATCTTCTCCTTATCATTGTCATTCGTTTTATCTTTATTAGCATGATTAATTGACGTTTCATCATAGTATTCATCACTAGAGTTGTCAACAAGCAAATCATCACCTAACAAGTCATCTTCATCACTATTGAAATCAACATACTCGGGGTGTGTTACCTTAGGACCTTTGGCCATGAAGCATCTTCCAATTCCTTCATTTGGTGAGTCAAATATGTCGTAGGAGTTGGTTGACACAAGTGCTAGACCGGCAACACCTTCATCTTGAGTATCTTCGGAGTCGGAGTAATAACTTCTCTCGGAGTGACTGTCGGAGTCGGAGCCGGATACCCATTCACCAACATGAGCTTGATGTCTTCGTTTTGTGTAGCTCCTCGATGATTTTTCCTTCCTTTCCGAATCCTTGCTTCTCCGTGAGTATCTTCGTTCATAACGATCATCTCTACTCCTTCTCTCTCTTGGTGGTGATTCTTTGCTTCTTCTTTTTGGAGAATCTTCTCTTCTCTTGTAGGGAGCCGTACACTCATTGGAATAGTGTCTGGGTCTTCCACAACTGTAGCAGTTTCGCTCTCGACTAGAAGATCTTTTGTCATTGTAGGACCTTGACTTGAAGCTTCTGTCTTTGCTTCTACTCTTGTAGAACTTGTTGAAGTTCTTCACCATTAAGCTCAATTCTTCATTGAAGTTTTGTTTCTCACTTGATGATGTAGGGGCTTCACATGAGGCTTTGTAGGCACCACTTGATTTGTTGTGAAGTTCCTCTTTATCCTTAAGTGACATCTCATGAGCAACAATTCTTCCAATCACCTCCGTTGGCTTGAGATCTTTGTAATTGGGCATCATTTGGATCAATGTGCACACGGTATCATATTTTCCATCCAAGGCTCTTAGAATCTTCTTGATGATGAATCTATCGGTCATCTCTTCACTTCCTAAGCCGGCAATCTCATTTGTGATGAGAGCAAGCCTAGAGTACATTTCAGCGACACCTTCACCATCCTTCATTTTGAACTTGTCAAGTTGACTTTGAAGCACATCCAACTTGGATTCCTTGACGGAGTCGGTACCTTCGTGCATATCAATCAAAGTGTCCCATATTTCCTTTGCATTCTCAAGACAACTGATTTTGTTGAATTCTTCGGGGCATAATCCGTTGAAGAGAATATCACAAGCTTGAGCATTGTATTGCAACATCTTCAACTCATCCGCGGTAGCTTCACGGTTTGGTTCTTTCCCATCAAAGAAGTCACCTTGCAAACCAACACACACAATAGCCCAAACGGCGGGGTTATGTCCAAGAATATGCATTTTCATTTTATGCTTCCAACTAGCAAAATTAGTACCATCAAAGTAAGGACCTCTACGGTGATAGTTTCCCTCGCTAGACGCCATACTCTCCTAGGTTGTGAAACCAAGGCTATGACCACCAAAAGCTATGGAGATCAAAGCAAATGGAGACCAAAGCTCTGATACCACTTGTAGGATCTAAAGTATGTCTAGAGGGGGGGGTGATTAGACTACTTGACCAAATAAAAACTTAACCTTTTCCCAATTTTAGTTCTTGACAGATTTTAGCTATTATAGGACAAGTCAAGCAATCATCACACAATTCAAGCAAGCATGCAAAGAGTATATTGGCAGTGGAAAGTAAAGCATGCAACTTGCAAGAATGTAAGGAGAAGGGTTTGGAGATTTCAAACGCAATTGGAGACACGGATGTTTTTCCCGTGGTTCGGATAGGTGGTGCTATCCTACATCCACGTTGATGGAGACTTCAACCCACAAAGGGTAATGGTTGCGCGAGTCCACAAAGGGCTCCACCCACAAAGGGTAACATTTGCACGAGTCCACAAAGGGCTCCACCCACAAAGGGTCCACGAAGAAGCAACCACCCACAAAGGGTCCACGAAGAAGCAACCTTGTCTATCCCACCATGGCCATCGCCCACACAGGACTTGCCTCACTAGTGGTAGATCTTCACGAAGTAGGCGATCTCCTTGCCCTTACAAACTCCTTGGTTCAACTCCACAATCTTGTCGGGGGCTCCCAAGTGACACCTAGCCAATCTAGGAGACACCACTCTCCAAGAAGTAACAAATGGTGTGTAGGTAATGAACTCCTTGCTCTTGTGCTTCAAATGATAGTCTCCCCAACACTCAACTCTCTCTCATAGGATTTGGATTTGGTGGAAAGAAGATTTGAGTGGAAAGCAACTTGGGAAGGCTAGAGATCAAGATTCATATGGTAGGAATGGAATATCTTGGTCTCAACACATGAGTAGGTGGTCCTCTCTCAGAACATATGAGTAGGAATTGTGTATGTGTTCTGATGGCTCTCTCCACGAATGAAGAGGAGGCGGAGGGGTATATATAGCCTCCACACAAAATCTAACTGTTACACACAGTTTTCCAATCTCGGTGGGACCGAATCAACAAACTCGGTCAGACCGAAAATGTAAACCTAGTGACCGTTAGAGATTTTCGGTGGGACTGACATGCAACTCGGTGGGACCGATATGGTTAGGGTTTGGGCATAACGTAATCTCGGTGAGACCGATTACACAAACTCGGTGAGACTGAATTTGGTAATTAGCTAACCAGAGAGTTGGTCAGGTAAACTCGGTGGGACCGATTTGCTCTTTCGGTGAGACCGAAAAGTTACAAAAAGGAAACACTGAATTTACATTGCAATCTCGGTGGGACCGATTCGCTCTTTCGGTGAGACCGAAAAGTTACGAAAGGGAAATAGAGAGTTTGCAATCCCATCTCGGTGAGACCGAGATCCCTATCGGTAGAACCGATTTGCTAGGGTTTGGCAGTGGCTTAAGACAAGTGAAACTCGGTGGCGCTGGATAGAAAGAATCGGTAGGACCGAGTTTGGCTTTGGGTTTAGGTCATATGTGGATATGGGAAAGTAGTTGAGGGTTTTGGAGCATATCACTAAGCACATGAAGCAAGAGGCTCATTAAGCAACACCTCATCCCTCCTTGATAGTATTGGCTTTTCCTAAAGACTCAATGTGATCTTGGATCACTAAAATATAAAATGAAGAGTCTTGAGCTTTTGAGCTTGAGCCAATCCTTTGTCCTTAGCATTTTGAGGGTTCCACTTTCACATCCATGCCATACCAATCATTGAGCTTTCCTGAAATAATCATCTTGGAATAGCATTAGCTCAATGAGCTATATGTTGTTATGAATTACCAAAACCACCTAGGGATAGTTGCACTTTCACATGCTATGAGATTGTTCTTGCCATGGTTAGCTTCTTGATCATGTCTTCTTGCTGGTAGTATGCTTAGCTTGTCATGCAATGCCTTATGATGAGTGTATCGAGCTCGCAAACATGCCTTCATAATTCTGTTTATCCCATGTCCAGTTTTCTGCTAAGTCTGAATCTGTTAATGAAACTTGCTATGTTTACATGGGTGCCATCTTATTTTCTGATCCTTTTTGGCTTATGGTCAGTAAGGGACTTTTGTTATATGCTTTGAGTAGATCCATGCCATGCCTTGTATTGCTATGTTCTGATCCTGTAGCATGTTGTTAGCTTGCTCTAAACATGGCTTCTTGATGTTAATTCCTGGCATGTTAGTATTTTCACCAAGTCTGTGAAGCTGATATCTTTTGCCCTTTTGCCATGCTTGTTTGAACCTGTTATTGTGTGATTTAGCCGTATCTCAGTGTTCATCTTTTGTCAAGCATCTTGAGTAGATCACTGCCATATGCTTTGTTGCTATGTTGGAGTGCAGTACCTTAGTTTCTTGTTGCATTCTAGATGGCATCGTACTGTTAATCGCAGAATTGTGCCATTATTGTTTTGCTTGCCATTTGCAAACCGTGCATCCGATCCCGGTGATCTTTATATCGATTTCGACCGAAATCAACTCTTCTTTCCAGTGGCACACTTGGTTTGCGAAGTTGATGCCTTGATCAATCTTTTCCTTCCGGCCCAACCTTGGTTTTAGATTTGCCTAACAACCTATCACCTTCCCTTGGGTTCTGCAGACTCAAGGGTCATCTTTATTTTAACCCCCCGGGCCAGTGCTTGTCTAAGTGTTGGTCCGAACCAGAGCCACTTGCGGCGCCACCTCGGAAACTTGACGGCTGGTTTTAGCTTTACGTAGTGTTCATCCGATGTTGCCCTGAGAACGAGATATGTGCAGCTCCTATCAGGATGTCGGCGCATCGGGCGGTCTTGCTAGTTTTGTTTTACCATTGTCGAAATGTCTTGTAACCGGGATTCTGAGTCTAATCGGGTCTTCCTGGGAGAAGGAATATCCTTCGTTGATCGTGAGAGCTTGTGACGGGCTAAGTTGGGACACCCCTGCAGGGTTTTTAACTTTCGAAAGGCGTGCCCGCGGTTATGGGCAGATGAGAATTTGTTAATATCCGGTTGTAGAAAACCTGAAACTTAACTTAATTAAAATGAATCAACCGCGTGTGTAGCCGTGATGGTCTCTTTTCGGCGGAGTCCGGGAAGAGAACACGGTCTCGTGTTATGCTTGAACGTAAGTAGTTTCAGGATCACTTCTTGATCATGATAGCTTATCGACCGTGCTTTGCTTCTCTTCTCGCTCTCATTTGCGTAAGTTAGCCACCATATATGCTAGTGCTTGCTGCAGCTCCACCTCACTACCCTTTTTCCCTACCCATAAGCTTAAATAGTCTTGATCACGAGGGTGTGAGATTGCTGAGTCCCCGTAACTCATAGATTACTTCAAAAACCAGTTGCAGGTGCCGATGATGCCAGTGCAGGGGACGCGACCGAACTCAAGTGGGAGTTCGACGAGGATTCAGGACGTTACTATGTGTCTTTTCCGGACGATCAGTAGAGGAGCCCAGTTTGGGCGATCGGGGATCTTTTGCATTTGGGGTTGTCTTTCTTTATTTGGTTACGTAGTCGGACCTTGATTGTATTCTGGATGATGTAATGCTATATTCATGTATTGTGTGAAGTGGCGATTGTAAGCCAACTCTTTATCCCTTTCTTATTCAGTACATGGGATGTGCAAAGATTACTCCTCTTGCGACATGCCTACTATGCGGTTATGCCTCTAAGTCATGCTTTGACACGTGGGAGATATAGCCGCATCATGGGTGTTACCTGGTGTTATGTGAACGTCGACTACATGACACTTCACCATTGTTTGGGCCTAGAGGAAAGCATTGGGAAGTAATAAGTAGATGATGGGTTGCTAGAGTGACAGAAGCTTAAACCCTAGTTTATGTGTTGCTTCGTAAGGGGCTGATTTGGATCCATATGTTTAATGCTATGGTTAGGTTTACCTTAATACTACTGTTGTAGTTGCGGATGCTTGCAATAGGGGTTAATCATAAGTGGGATGCTTGTCCAAGGAAGGACAGTACCCAAGCACCGGTCCACCCACATATCAAATTATCAAAGTACCGAACGCAAATCATATGAACGTGATGAAAACTAGCTTGATGATAATTCCCATGTGTCCTCGGGAGCGCTTTCCTTTATATAAGAGTTTATCTAGGCTTGTCCTTTGCTAAAAAAAGGATTGGGCCATATTGCTGCACCTTATTTACTTTTATTACTTGCTACCCGTTACAAATTACCTTACCACAAAACTATCTGTTACCGATAATTTCAGTGCTTGCAGAGAATACCTTACTGAAAACTGCTTATCATTTCCTTCTACTCCTCGTTGGGTTCGACACTCTTACTTATCAAAAGGACTAATATAGATCCCCTATACTTGCGGGTCATCAAGACTCTTTTTTGGCGGCGTTGCCGGGGAGTGAAGAGCCTTTGGTAGGTGGAATTTGGTAAGGAAAAATTTATATAGTGTGCTAAAATTTACTGTCACTTGTTACTATGGAACATAATCCTTTGAGGGGTTTGTTCGGGGTATCTTCACCCCGACCAGTAGAGCAAAGAGTTGCTCCTCAACCTCTGAACCTACTGAAAATGTTTACTTTGAAATTCCTTCGGGTATGATAGAGAAACTGCTAGCTAATCCTTTCACAGGTGATGGAACATTACATCCCAATTTGCACCTAATCTATGTGGATGAAGTTTGTGGATTATTTAATCTTGTAGGTATGCCCGAGGTTGTTATCAAGAAGAAGGTCTTCCCTTTATCTGTGAAGGGAAAGTTATTGACATGGTTTAGGCTATGTGATGATATGGGATCATGGAACTACAACCGATTGAAATTGGAATTTCATCAGGAGTTTTATCCTATGCATCTTGTTCATCGTGATCATAATTATATATATAATTTTTGGCCTCGCAAAGGAGAAAGCATCGCTCAAGCTTGGGGGAGGCTTAAGTCAATGTTATATTCTTGCCCCAATCATGAGCTTTCAAGAGAAATTATTATTCAAAAATTTTATGCTCATCTTTCTCTCGATAATCGCTCCATGCTCAATACTTCTTGTACTGGTTCTTTTATGATGAAGACTATTGAATTCAAATGGGATTTATTGGAAAGAATTAAACGCAACTCTGAAGATTGGGATCTCGACGAAGGTAAGGAGTCAGGTATAATACCTAAGTTTGATTGTGTTAAATCTTTTATGGATACCGATGCTTTCCATGAATTTAGCACTAAATATGGACTTGACTCTGAGATAGTAGCCTCTTTCTGTGAATCCTTTGCTACTCATCTTGATCTCCCTAAGGAGAAGTGGTTTAAATATAATCCTCCCATTGAAGTAAAAGTAGTTGCACCTATTAAAGTTGAAGAAAATACCATCACATATAATGATTATGTTGTTCCTACTGCTTATATCGAGAAACCACGTCTGACCGCACCTCACCGCCCCTGCCTTGCTCCTGGACCGTGCCCTGGCTGTGTCCCGCAGCCGCCCGCACATACTCGCGCCTACGTGCGTGTGGCCTCGTCCACCGCCCCCCCTGCAGCTCGCCGGTCCTGCTGCTCGCCGCACCACCCCCTTGCTACTGCTGCTGCCCCGTGCGCCGCCGTAGCTTGCCGGCCACCCCTCGTTGTGCACCGCCAGGACCCCCGCCTCTGCTCCTGTGCCCCGGCGCCACCCCACCGTGGCCTCGCCACTGTCGCCTCCGGCGGCCGGCCTCGCCGCGCCCTGTTGTGGCCGGCGCCCCTGGTGGCCTGGGCACCCGGCACCCATTACGGCCTCCTCGCTAAGGATGTGCCACTGAAAGTTAGGGCCCACGCCCCTGAAATAGGAAATCAAATCATTAATTAATTAACTTAATAAACTTTGTTTAACTAACCTAATCACTTAGTTTAGCTAATTAACTCTGATTAGTTAAACTCTGTCAATGATAAATGGGACCCAGCTGTCAGTTTGACTGGTCAACGGCGAGAGTTGACCGCTGATGTCAGGCTGATGTCATAAATGCTTTTCGATTAAATTAATCTGTTAATTCCTGAAAATGAATTAAAACTTTGAAAATTAATATAAAATAATCCATATCTTGGATGAAAATACTTTGTACATGAAAGTTGCTCAGAACGACGAGACTAATCTGAATACGCAATCTGTTCGTCCGCCACGTGTCCCTAGCATAGCAAACATGCAACCTTCCCCCTCCGGTTCGACTGTCCGAAAACATCAAACACTGGGAATACTTTCCCGTATGTTTGCCCCTTTGCGAGTAGCACCTACCATTGCGTTAGCTCACCCTAGCACCGCTCATAGTCATGTCATGCATCTGTTTGCATTATATTTATTATTTCTGCCCCTCTTCTCTCATTAGACACCGAGACCGACGCCGCTGCTACCTAGTACGACTATGGTGTTGACGACCCTCCTTCTCTGCCGAGCTTCCAGGCAAGCAAACCCCCCTTGATCATACCGATATCGCCTACTCTTTCCCTCTACTACTTGCATTAGAGTACCATTATTGTTTCATCGGTTTGATCCTATATTGCTGCATAGCCTGTCCTTGTTACTACTGTTCATACTTTACCTGCAATCCTAAATGCTTAGTATAGGATGCTAGTTTTCCATCAATGGTCCCACATTCTTGTTTGTCTGCCATGCTATACTATCAGGCCATGATCACTCGGGAGGTGATCACGGGAACATACATACATATGTACTATACTTATACATGTGGTGACTAAAGTCGGGTCGGCTCGTAGAGTACCCGCAAGTGATTCTGATGTGGGGGGCTGAAGGGTCAGGTGCTTCCATCCAGGTAGTGATGGGCCTGGGTACCCGAAGGCCCCTCACTGTTAATTTGTGGCAGAGTGACAGGACATGTTGTGACCACCTAGGAGACAGGTGGGCCTGATGCCTGGTCGGCGTCCGCGGTTACTTCAAATAACATGCTTAACGAGATTGGATATTTGATCTGAGTTGGTATTGACCTATACGCACTAACCACCACGCGGGAACAGTTATGGGCACTCGGCGTCGTAGTATCAGTCGAAGCCTCCTAGACGTCAGTGACTGAGCGGCACACACCGGATTGGACTAGAACACCTGCTCTTGTATTAGGGAGGCTAGGTCTGCTTCCGGCCGCCCACGCAACATGCAAGAGTGCAAAGGGCGATGGGCCCAAGACCCCTGCGCGCTTAGGATTGAGACCGGCGTGCTGACCTCTCTGTTAGGCCTAGGTAGGGCTACGACGTGTTGATCTTCCGAGGCCGGGCATGACCCAGGAAAGTGTGTCCGGCTAGAGGGATCGAGCATGTTGGGTAACGTGGTGCACCCCTGCAGGGAAGATTGATCTGTTCAAATAGTCGTGTCCATGGTAACAGGATGAACCGGAGTTGTACTTCGACCTTATGATAACTAGAACCGGATACTTAATAAAACACACCCAGATAAGTTCTAGAGATAACCCGGTGATCTCTCTTCCACAGGGTAACGAGGAGAGGATCGTCGGGTAGGTTTATGTTATGCGATGATACTTTGTTAACTTACCAGCTACTCTCTTCTATATGCTTCAAGATGGAGGCTGCCAGAAGTGTAGTCTTTGATAGGACTAGCTTCTCCCCCTCCTATTCTGACTTTCTGTAGTTTAGTCCACATATACTACCCATTTCATTGATACCAATGCATATGTAGTGTAAATCCTTGCTTGTGAGTACTTTGGATGAGTACTCATGGTTGCTTTGCTTCCCCCTTTTCCCCTTCGATACCCGGTTGCTACGATCAGATGTTGGAGCCCAGGAGCCAGACGCCATCGTCGACGACAACCCCTACTACATCGGAGGTGCCCACTACTATGTTCAGGTCACCGACGACCAGGAGTAGTTAGGAGTATCCCATGCAGGAGGCCTGCGCCTCTTCGATCTGTATCCCAGTTTGTGCTAGCCATCTTATGTCACCTTGTTTAACTTATGTCTGTACTAGGATATTATTGCTTCCGCTGACTCCTTTATGTTCGAGCACTTGTATTTGAGCCCTCGAGGCCCCTAGCTTGTAATATGATGCTTGTATGACTTTATTTGTGTTTAGAGTTGTGTTGTGATATTTTCCCGTGAGTCCCTGATCTTGATCGTACACGTTTGCGTGTATGATTAGTGTACGATTGAATCATGGGCGTCATAAGTTGGTATTAGAGCCGACTACCTGTAGGAATCCCCCTTCCAAACTCCTTGGCCGAAGTTGAGTCTAGTTGCAAAACTTTTACTAACATGGCCGTGTGCAGCTTACGGGCCTACGTCGCCATTGGGTGGTAGTAGGATCTTTTATTCCTCGTCTATACTCTAGGACTCTCATCTCTCGTCCATTTGGGTTAAATGAATCTAATAAATCTAACATTAGGATCCCGTGACCACCTTCACCCAAAGTTGGATAAGCCATAGTTATTCCTTAGAATAGTATTTTGAATAATACCCACACTGTCATTTGACTCCTTTGAAACATCTTTGTTTCCGGATGGAACCCACGAGGTAGGTCGTGCACCACACGATGGACATTGGAGTCTCAGGATCACCTGCTATGCCAGTTGAGATGATGACCTATTTGGGTTATCGCTGGCACCCTGAGTACACCGTGTACGAGCAGTACTGGGACTTTAACTAGGAGCAGTATCGTGCCATCGTCCACCTCTACTCTCAGTATTATAACTCCTCTACTGTGCTGCACACTGCTCATGCTGTTAGAGTGACCATCGATATGGTAGTCCGTGGAGAGTATCGGGCGTAGGACACTTCCCCTTTTAGGCACATTGCTATCGCATCCAACGATGGTGAGTAGGGATACTACACTGATGCCTACTCCACCGTCACCTGAGAGCCCTTCCACCATCAGAACTTTGTTTTGCATGCTGATGGGCTGGATCGAGCTAACCGAGCTCCTCACCACGAGTTGTACACCACCCGTCAGCACCTTTATAACACTCTGACGCTGTTGCACCCCTTTGTCCGATCTGGAGAGCTGCCCCGTTCTGCGATCTACCCAGCCAGGACCGTGATGCCCCATGGTGTCGGTTGGCCAGAGGTGGGAGGCTACACTCCCACACTTGGTCCTCTTTTGCCACCTGGACGTCGAGTTCTTCACCAGAGTATGCGCGGACCCCAGGATACTGACGTGGAGGACTTCCCGTCGCCACACTACCAGTTGTCAGGCTACACCTACCTCCATAGTTCCTCCTGGGACTAACGTAGTCTTGCTTATTAGTATTAGATGCATTCGCCGCGAGCCTGCGTGCCGCCTATGATGTCTTTAGTCTATGTACTAAACTCTATGTACTGAACTCTATGCATGATCCCTTTTGTAAGATATGCTAACTACTATGTAGTATCTATCATGCTCCTTTCATTATGCATGTTTCATCATGAATGATTCTTATCTTTGCAAAATTCTCAATGCTGAACTACCCCTATTAATTATTAGCAGGATGGTTAGACCAGGTGGTCGTGGTCGTGGTGGAAACGCCCCACCACCACCTGAGTACATGGCTGGTATGATCCAATAGCTCGACCTGAATCGCCAGTTCATGGAGAATATGATGGCTCAGTTCCCTCGCCCCAATATGAACCAACAGCCAGCCCCAGTGACACTGCAAGACTTTGCACGTCTCAACCCAACCATCTACTGTAGCTCAACTCAGCCACTTGATGCCGATGACTGGCTCCGTGATATCACCTTCGAGCTAGAGTCTGCTGAAGTAGCCCCTGCTATCTATGTCCCCTTCGTGGCATACTATCTGAGGGGCCCCGCTGCACAATGTTGGGATGTTCACATGCGTTCACTACCTGTTGGAACGGTCATCACTTGGGAGGATTTCCAAGCTGCTTTCCACGCCCTCTTCATTCCTCAGGGAATCATTGATAGGAAGAAGCGCGAGTTTCGCAACCTCGCTCAAGGCAACAAGACTGTGGATGCTTATCAGCGGGAGTTTCTGGAACTAGCCCGCTATGCTGAAGAGGACATTGCAACTGATGCTCACAGACAGGAGAAGTTCTGCGATGGCCTCCAAGATGACATCAAGCTCGCACTTCTCGGGCATGACTCTGCTGACTTCTCCACCTTGGTGAACAAAGCCATCCAGGTTGAAACTTGTCTACGAGAACACCAGGGCTCTTACAGGCGCAACCGTGACACTGGCTCATCTTCGGGCCCGCCCTCACAGAAGCATAGGATCTGGATTCCCAACAGCATGTACCATCCAGCAGCACCTGCTCCAAGATAGTCCTATGCTACACCGTGTCTGCCTCCTCCACCACCTAGGAAGCCAAGACTTCTAGTTGCACCACCCCAAGCTCCTGCTCCCAATCCCAATGATGGTCCATGCTTCAGGTGTGGCTGTCCAGGTCAGCGCACCAGGGAATGCAATTAGAGTAAGAACCAACTAGCACTTCTAGCAGCTGGCCGTGGAAACAATCAGCCCCGCAACAACAATGTCAGTCCTTATGGTCATGTTCATGCCAACCACAATGACCTCAATGGAGCTCAAGACCAGCCTGCTGTTTTGATGGGTACCCTACTTGTTAATTCAGTACCAGCATCTGTTTTATTTGATTTTGGAGCATCACATTCATTCATATCAGAAGATTTTGCATACCGATGTCTACTACACAACCTTCTTCTTGTAGACGTTGTTGGGCCTCCAAGTGCAGAGGTTTGTAGGACAGTAGAAAATTTCCCTCAAGTGGATGACCTAAGGTTTATCAATCCGTGGGAGGCGTAGGGTGAAGATGGTCTATCTCAAACAACCCTGCAACCAAATAACAAAGAGTCTCTTGTGTCCCCAACACACCCAATACAATGGTAAATTGTATAGGTGCACTAGTTCGGCGAAGAGATGGTGATACAAGTGCGATATGGATGGTAGATATAGGTTTTTGTAATCTGAAAATATAAAAACAACAAGGTAACTAATGAGAAAAGTGAGCACAAACGGTATTGCAATGCGTTGAAACAAGGCCTAGGGTTCATACTTTCACTAGTGCAAGTTCTATCAACAATAATAACATAATTGGATCATATAACTATCCCTCAACATGCAACAAAGAGTCACTCCAAAGTCACTAATAGCGGAGAACAAACGAAGAGATTATTGTAGGGTACGAAACCACCTCAAAGTTATCCTTTCTGATCGATCTATTCAAGAGTCCGTAGTAAAATAACACGAAGCTATTCTTTCCGTTCAATCTATCCTAGAGTTCATACTAGAATAACACCTTAAGACAAAAATCAACCAAAACCCTAATGTCACCTAGATCCTCCAATGTCACCTCAAGCATCCGTGGGTATGATTATACGATATGCATCACACAATCTCAGATTCATCTATTCAACCAACACAAAGAACTTCAAAGAGTGCCCCAAAGTTTCTACCGGAGAGTCAAGACGAAAGCGTGTGCCAACCCCTATGCATAAGTTCACAAGGTCACGGAACTCGCAAGTTGATCACCAAAACATACATCAAGTGGATCACGTGAATATCCCATTGTCACCACAAATAAGCACATGCAAGACATACATCAAGTGTTCTCAAATCCTTAAATACTCAATCCGATAAGATAACTTCAAAGGGAAAACTCAATCCATTACAAGAGAGTAGAGGGGGAGAAGCATCATAAGATCCAACTATAATAGCAAAGCTCGCGATACATCAAGAACACGAGAGAGAGAGATCAAACACATAGCTACTTGTACATACCCTCAGCCCCGAGGGTGAACTACTCCCTCCTCGTCATGGAGAGCGCCGGGATGATGAAGATGGCCACCGGTGATGGATTCCCCCCTCTGGCAGGGTGCCGGAACAGGTCTAGATTGGTTTTCGGTGGCTACGGAGGCTTGCGGCGGTGGAACTCCCGATCTAGGTTATTTTCTAGAAGTTTTGGGATATATAAGAGGCGTTGGCGTCGAGAACAAGTCGGGGGGTCCACGAGGCGGCCACGAGGTAGGGGGCGTGCCCAAGGGGGTAGAGCACGCCCCCACCCTCGTGGTGGCCCCGGGACTCTTCTGGTCCATCTCCGATGCTAAGTGGGCTTCTTCTGGTCCAAAAATGATCTACGTAAATTTTCAGGTCAATTGGACTCCGTTTGATATTCCTTTTCCGCGATACTCAAAAACAAGGAAAAAACAGAAACTGGCACTGGGCTCTAGGTTAATAGGTTAGTCCCAAAAATCATACAAAATAGCATATAAATGCATATAAAACATCCAAGATTGATAATATAATAGCATGGAACAATCAAAAATTATAGATACGTTGATGACGTATCAAGCATCCCCAAGCTTAATTCCTGCTCGTCCTTGAGTAGGTAAATGATAAAAAACAGATTTTTTTGATGTGGAATGCTACCTAACATATTCATCAATGTAATCTTCTTTATTGTGGCAAGAATATTCAGATTTTAAAGATTCAAGACAAAAGTTTAATATTGACATAAAAATAATAATACTTCAAGCATACTAACCAAGCAATTATGTCTTCTGAAAATAACATAGCCAAAGAAAGCTGGGAATATTTTGTTTTTGCCACTCTAGATTTTGCCAATTTTCTTTATGCCACTCTAGATTTTGACATTTCAGTATTGCCACTCTTAGCTTTTGAAAAATATCACAATTGCCATTATGTGGCAATAGCAAATTAATTTTATTTCACTTTTGCCACTCTAGCTTTTGACAATGTATCAAAATTGCCACTCTAATTTATTTTGGTCTTGCCATGGAATGACAATTGTGATAATTGTCAAAAGATAAGAGTGGCAGAACTGAAATGTCAAAATCTAGAGCGGCATCAGGAAAATTGGCAAAATCTAGAGTGGAAAAAACAAAATTTTCCCAAGAAAGCTCATCCCTACAAAATCATATAGTTTAGCCATGCTTCATTTTCGTCACACAAAATGCTCTCATCCTGCACAACCCCGATGACAAGCCAAGCAATTGTTTCATACTTTAGTATTCTCAAACTTTATAAACCTTCACGCAATACATGAGCGTGAGCTATGGATATAGCACTATGGGTGGAATAGAGTATAATGATGGGGGTTATGTGGAGAAGACAAAAAGGAGAAAGTCTCACATTGACGCGGCTAATCAACGGGCTATGGAGATGCCCATCAACTGGTGTCAATGCAAGGAGTAGGGATTGCCATGCAACGGATGCAGTAGAGCTATAAATGTATGAAAGCTCAACAAAAGAAACTAATTGGGTGTGCATCCAGCTTGCTTGCTCACGAAGACCTAGGGCATTTTGAGGAAGCCCATTGTTGGAATATACAAGCCAAGTTCTATAATGAAAATTCCCACTAGTATATGAAAGTGACAAAACAAGAGACTCTCTATCATGAAGATCATGGTGCTACTTTGAAGCACAAGTGTGGAAAAAGGATAGTAACATTGTCCCTTCTCTCTTTTTCTCTCATTTTTGGTGGGCTTCTTTGGCCTCTTTTTTTATTTGGGCTTATTTGGCGTCTTTTATTTATTTATTTTCCGTCTGGAGTCTCATCCCGACTTATGGGGGAATCATAGTCTCCATCATCCTTTCCTCACATGGGACAATGCTCTAATAATAAAGGTCATCACACTTTTATCTACTTACAACTCAAGGATTACAACTCGATACTTAGAACAAAATATGACTCTATGTGAATGCCTCTAGCAGTGTACAGGGATATGTAATGAATCAAGAGTGACATGTATGAAAAATGAATGGTGGCCTTGCCACAAATACGATGTCAACTACATGATCATGCAAGGCAAAATGAAAATGATGGAGCGTGTCATAATAAATGGAACGGTAGAAAGTTGCATGGCAATATATCTCGAAATGGCTATGGAAATGCCATAATAGGTAGGTATGGTGGATGTTTTGAGGAAGATATAAGGAGGCTTATGTGTGATAGAGCGTATCATATCACGGGGTGTGGATGCACCGGCGAAGTTTGCACCAACTCTCGAGGTGAGAAAGGTCAATGCACGGTACCGAAGAGGCTAGCAATGATGGAAGGGTGAGAGTGCGTATAATCCATGGACTCAACATTAGTCATAAAGAACTCACATACTTATTGAAAAAATCTACAAGTCATCAAACCCAAAGCACTACGCGCATGCTCCTAGGGGGATAGATTGGTAGGAAAAGACCATCACTCGTCCCCGACCGCCACTCATAAGGAAAACAATCAAAGAACACCTCATGCTTCAAATTTATCACACAACGGTTACCATACGTGCATGCTATGGGACTTGCAAACCTCAACACAAGTATTTCTCAATTTCACAATTACTCAATTAGCACGAATCTAATATTACCATCTTTATATATCAAAACAATTGTCAAGTATCCAACTTCTCATAGTATTTAATGCACTCTATATGAAAGTTTTTACTATACCCATCTTGGATGCCTATCATATTAGGACTAATTTTATAGCCAAAGCGAATTACCATGCTATTCTAAAAGACTCTCAAAATAATATAAGTGAAGCATGAGAGATCAATAATTTCTATAAAATAAAACCACCACCGTGCTCTAAAAAGATATAAGTGGAGCACTAGGGCAAAAGACAAACTACTCCGAAAGATATAAGTGAAGATCAATGAGTAGTTGAATAATTATGCAACTATGTGAAGACTCTCTAACATTTAAGAATTTAAGATCTTGGTATTTTATTCAAAAAGCAAGCAAAACAAAAGAAAATAAAATGACGCTCCAAGAAAAACACATATCATGTGGTGAATAAAAATATAGCTCCAAGTAAAGTTACCGATGAACGAAGACGAAAGAGGGGATGCCATCCGGCGCATCCCCAAGCTTAGGCTCTTGGTTGTCCTTGAGTATTACCTTGGGGTGCCTTGGGCATACCCAAGCTTAGGCTCTTGCCACTCCTTATTCCATAGTCCATCGAATCTTTACCCAAAACTTGAAAACTTTACAACACAAATCTTAACAGAAAACTCGTAAGCTCCGTTAGTATAAGAAAATAAATCACCACTTAGGTACTGTTGTGAACTCATTATAAATTCATATTGGTGTAATATCTACTGTATTCAAACTTCTCTATGGTTCATACCCTCCGATACTACTCATAGATTCATCAAAATAAGCAAACAACACAATGAAAACAGAATCTGTCAAAAACAGAATAGTCTGTAGCAATCTGGATGTTTCGAATACTTCTGTAACTCCAAAAATTCTGAAAAATTAGGAAAACCAGGAAAATTTGTATATTGATCAACTTCAGTTGGAAATGGTATTTTATCGCTTTCTAGTAAAACATGAAAATTATTTTCGTGAGCGCATACTTTCTATTTTTGTCAGCAAGATCAAACAACAATTGCCCAAGAAGATCCTAAAGGCTTTCCTTGGCACAAACACTAATTAAAACATAAAAAACACAATCATAATAGAAGCTCAATGAATTATTTATTACTAAATAGGAACAAAAAGCAAAGGACAAAAATAAGATTGGGCTTCCTCCCGACAAGCGCTATCGTTTAACGCCCCTAGCTAGGCATGATGATTTCAATGATGCTCACATAAAAGATAAGAATTGAAACATAAAGAGAGCATCATGAAGAATATGACTAGCACATTTAATTCTAACCCACTTCCTATGCATAGGGATTTTGTGAGCAAACAATTTATGGGAACAAGAATCAACTAGCATAGGAAAGCAAAACAAGCATAACTTCAAAACTTTAAGCACATAGAGAGGAAACTTGGTATTATTGCAATTCCTACAAGCATATATTCCTCCGTCATAATAGTTTTCAGTAGCATCACGAATGAATTCAACAATATAACTATCACATAAATCATTCTTCTCATGTTCTACAAGCATAGATTTTTTTATTACTCTCCACATAAGCAAATTTCTTCTCATGAATAGTAGTGGGAGCAAACTCAACAAAATAACTATCATGTGAGGCATAATCCAATTGAAAATTAAAATGATGATTACAAGTTTCATGGATTTCATTATTCTTTATAGCATACGTGTCATCACATAATCATCATAGATAGGAGGGATGCTTTCATCATAATAAATTTGCTCATCAAAACTTGGGGGACAAAAAATATCATCTTCATCAAGCATAGCATCCCCAAGCTTGTGGCTTTGCATACCATTAGCAACATGGATATTCAAAGAATTCATACTAACAACATTTCAATCATGCTCATCATTCAAATATTTAGTGCCAAACATTTTAATGCATTCTTCTTCTAACACTTGAGCACATTTCCATCATTTTCACAAAAGATATTAAAAAGATGAAGCATATGAGGCAACCTCAATTCCATTTTTTAGTTTTGTTTTATAGACTAAACTAGTGATAAAACAAGAAACAAAAAGATTTGATTGCAAGATCTAAAGATATACCTACCTCCCCGGCAACGGCGCCAGAAAAGAGCTTGATGTCTACTACACAACCTTCTTCTTGTAGATGTTGTTGGGCCTCCAAGTGCAGATGTTTGTAGGACAGTAGCAAATTTCCCTCAAGTGGATGACCTAAGGTTTATTAATCCATGGGAGGCGTAGGATGAACATGGTCTCTCTCAAACAACCTTGCAACCAAATAACAAAGAGTCTCTTGTGTCCCCAACACACCCAATACAATGGTAAATTGTATAGGTGCACTAGTTCGGCAAAGATATGGTGATACAAGTGCAATATGGATGGTAGATATAGGTTTTTGTAATCTGAAAATATAAAAACAGCAAGGTAACTAATGATAAAAGTGAGCAAAAACAGTATTGCAATGCGTTGAAACAAGGCCTAGGGTTCATACTTTCACCAGTACAAGTTCTCTCAACAATAATAACATAATTGGATCATATAACTATCCCTCAACATGCAACAAAGAGTCACTCCAAAGTCACTAATAGAGGAGAACAAACGAAAAGATTATTGTAGGGTACGAAACCACCTCGAAGTTATCCTTTCTGATCGATCTATTCAAGAGTCCGTAGTAAAATACCACGAAGCTATTCTTTCTGTTCAATCTATCCTAGAGTTCGTACTAGAGTGCCCCGAAGCTTCTACCGGAGAGTCAAGAAGAAAACCTGTGCCAACCCCTATGCATAAGTTCACAAGGTCACGTAACTCGCAAGTTGATCACTAAAACATACATCAAGTGGATCACGTGAATATCCCATTGTCACCAAAGATAAGCACATGCAAGACATACATCAAGTGTTCTCAAATCCTTAAAGACTCAATCCGATAAGATGACTTCAAAGGGAAAACTCAATCCATTACAATAGAGTAGGGGGGGAGAAGCATCATAAGATCCAACTATAATAGCAAAGCTCACGATACATCAAGATCATGCCTAATAAAGAACACGAGAGAGAGAGAGAGATCAAACACATAGCTACAGGTACATATCCTCAGCCCCGAGGGTGAACTACTCCCTCCTCGTCATGGGGAGTGTCAGGATGATGAAGATAGCCACCGGTGGTGGATTCTCCCCTTCGGCAGGGTGCCGGAACGGGTCTAGATTGGTTTTCGGTGGCTACGGAGGCTTGCGGCGGTGGAACTCCCGATCTAGGTTATTTTCTGGAAGTTTTGGGATATATAAGAGGCGTTGATACGTCTCCATCGTATATACTTTTCCAAACACTTTTGCCCTTGTTTTGGACTCTAATTTGCATGATTTGAACGGAACTAACCCGGACTGACGCTGTTTTCAGCAGAATTGCCATGGTGTTATTTCCGTGCAGAAATGAAAGTTCTCGGAATGACCTGAAAATCAACGGAGAATTATTTTGGAATATATAAAAAATACTAGAAGAAAGATCCACATCAGGGGGCCTCCACCTGTCCATGAGGGTGGGGGTGCTCCCTACCCCCTAGGCACGCCCCCTGCCTCATGGGCCCCCTGACGCTCCACCGACCTCAACCTTGAATCCATATATTCACTTTTAGGTAGAAAATAATCAGAGAGATGGATTCATCACGTTTTACGATACGGAGCCGCCGCCAAGCCCTAAACTCTCTCGGGAGGGCTGATCTGGAGTCCGTTCGGGGCTCCGGAGAGGGGAATCCGTCGCCATCATCATCATCATCATCAACCTTCCTCCATCACCAATTTCATGATGCTCACCGCCGTGTGTGAGTAATTCCATTGAAGGCTTGCTGGACGGTGATGGGTTGGATGAGATTTATCATGTAATCGAGTTAGTTTGGTTAGGGTTTGATCCCTAGTATCCACTATGTTCTGAGATTGATGTTGCTATGACTTTTCTATGCTTAATGCTTGTCACTAAGGCCCGAGTGCCATGATTTCAGATCTGAACCTATTATGTTTTCATCAATATATGAGAGTTCTTGATCCTATCTTGCAAGTCTACAGTCACCTATTATGTGTTATGATCCGTTAACCCCGAAGTGACAATAATCGGGATACTTGCCGGTGATGACCGTAGTTTGAGGAATTCATGTATTCACTATGTGTTAATTCTTTGGTCCGGTACTCTATTAAAAGGAGGCCTTAATATCCCTTAGTTTCCAATAGGACCCTGCTGCCACGGGAGGGTAGGACAAAAGATGTCATGCAAGTTCTTTTCCATAAGCACGTATGACTATATTCGGAATACATGCCTACATTACATTGATGAACTGGAGCTAGTTCTGTGTCACCCTAGGTTATGACTGTTACATGATCGATCGCATCCGGCATAATTCTCCATCACCGATCCAATGCCTACGAGATTTTCCTATACTGTTCTTCGCTTATTTACTTTTCCGTTGCTACTGTTACAATCACTACAAAACCCAAAAATATTACTTTTGCTACCGTTACCTTTTGCTATCGTTACCACTACTATCATATTACTTTGCTACTAAATACCTTGCTACAGATATTAAGTTTCCAGGTGTGGTTGAATTGACAACTCAGCTGCTAATACTTGAGAATATTCTTTGGCTCCCCTTGTGTCGAATCAATAAATTTGGGTTGAATACTCTACCCTCGAAAACTGTTGCGATCCCCTAAACTTGTGGGTTATCAAGAACATTTTCTGGCGCCGTTGCCGGGGAGCATATCTCTATTCTTTGTGTCACTTGGGATTTATATCTGCTTATCATTATGAAGAACTTGAAAGATCAAAGAACCAAGGTTTTTCCCTCAACTACGAGGGGAGGTAAGGAACTGCCATCTAGCTCTACACTTGATTCACCTTCTATTTTGAGTAAGCTTGCGACACCTAAACCTACTTCTGCTATTAATTCTGATATGCCGCATGTATTGATGATGCCACTTCTGCTTTGCGTGATACTTATGATGAAACTACTTCTATGCTTGATAATACTGTGCCACTTGGTGAATTTCTTGATGAACAACTTGCTAGGGCTAGGGAGAATGAAATTATTGAAACTGATAATATTAATGAAAGTGATGATGAAGATTCTCCCCTAGATATGAATTGCCTGTTGTGCCTAAAGGTTATGTTATGGATGAAGAAACTGCTAGAGACTTTCTTGCTTGCAATGATAGAAGTGATCTTAAGAAATTATTAGCTAAGCTAAAACAAAAATCTCTGAATGCTAGAATGAAATATGATCCTGCTTATGCTACTTCACCTATCTTTGTTACTGATAAGGGTTATGAATTCTTTGTCGATCCTGAGTTAATTACTTTGGTTGAATTTGATCCTTTCTATGGCTATGAATCTAAAACTGTTGTGGCACATCTTACTAAATTAAATGATATAGCTACCCTGTTCACTAATGATGAGAAAATTCGCTACTATTATATCCTTAAATTATTTCCGTTCTCATTAAAGGGTGATGCTAAGATATGGTTTAATTCTCTTGATCCTGGTTGTGTGCGTAGTCCCCAAGATATGATTTACTGTTTCTCTGCTAAATATTTCCCCGCTCATAAAAAACAAGCTGATTTAAGGGAAATATATAATTTTGTGCAAATTGAAGAAGAGAGTCTCCCACAAGCTTGGGGGAGGCTTCTCCGATTACTTAATGCTTTGCCTGACCATCCTCTAAAGTAAAATGAAATACTTGATATCTTTTATAATGGACTGACCGATGCTTCTAGAGATTACCTGGATAGTTGTGCTAGTTGTGTTTTCAGGGAAAGAACTGTTGATGAAGCTGAAATTCTATTGAATAGTATGTTGACCAATGAAAATAATTGGACACTTCCTGAACCAACTCCTAAGCCAACTCCGAAGAAAAGGGGTATTCTTTTTCTCAGTTCTGAAGATATGCAAGAGGCAAAGAAATCTATGAAAGAAAAAGGTATTAAAGCTGAAGATGTTAAGAATTTACCTCCTATTGAAGAAATACATGGTCTTAATTTGCTGCCTGTTTAAGAAACACATGGTCTCGATAACCCGACACATGTAGTAAAGGTAAATTCTCTCTATAGATATGATAAATATGAAACCCCTCCTGCTAAGATTGCTAGCCAATGTTTGGATGAATTTGATAACTTTATGGTTAAGCAAGAAGATTTTAATGCTTATGTTGGTAGACAATTGAAACATAATGCTTACATGATTGAACACTTGAGTGATTATATGGATAGTGTTAAAGGTGAACTTAAACTTATTAGTAAACATGCTTCTATGGTTACCACTCAAGTAGAACAAGTGCTTAAGGCTCAGAATGAATTGCTCAATGAATTGAATAGTAAAAATAATGACTTTGTTGTTAGAGTTGCAACTAGAGGAGGTAAAGTGACTCAGGAACCTTTGTATCCTGAGGGCCACCCTAAGAGAATTGAGCAAGATTCTTAGAGAACTAATATAGATGCACCTAGTCCTTCTAAGAGGAAGAAAAAGAAAAATGATAGGACTTTGCATGCTTCTAGTGAACCTGTTGTAGACACACCTGAGAATCCCAATGATATTTCTATTTCTGATGCTGAAACACAACCTGGTAATGAACATGAACCTAGTGATAATGTCAATAATGATGTTCATGTTGATGCTCAACCTAGCAATAATAATGATGTAGAAATTGTTGGGGAACGTAGCAGAATTTTAAAATTTTCTATGCATCACCAAGATCAATCTATGGAGTCATCTAGAAATGAGGGAAAGGGGAGTGCATCTACATACCCTTGTAGATCGCGAGCAGAAGCGTTCAAGAGAACGGGGTTGATGGAGTCGTACTCGTCGTGATCCAAATCACCGATGAACAAGTGCCGAACGGACGGCACCTCCGCGTTCAACACACGTACGGTTGGGAAGACGTCTCCTCCTTCTTGATCCAGCAAGGGGAAGGACAGGTTGATGGAGATCCAGCAGCACGACGGCTTGGTGGTGGAAGCAGCGGTGATCTCGGCAGGGCTTCGCCAAGCTCCAACGAGAGAGAGAGGTGTTACGAGGGAGAGGGAGGCGCCAAGGCTTGGGTGTGGCTGCCCTCCCTCCCCCCCACTATATATAGGACCCCTAGGGGGGCGCCGGCCAAGGGGGACTTGCCCCCCAAGCCAAGTGGGGCGCCACCCACCCCTAGGGTTTCCAACCCTAGGCGCAGGGGGAGGCCCATGGGAGGCGCACCAGCCCACCAGGGGCTGGTTCCCCTCCCACTTCAGCCCATGGGGCCCTCTGGGATAGGTGGCCCCACCCGGTGGACCCCCGAGACCCTTCCGGTGATCTCATCGGATGAACCATGATGTCGAGGAGTCAATCAATCCCGTATTTAGTTCCCTTTGTCAATCGGGACATTACTTTCCCGAGATTCGATCGTTGGTATCCCAATACCTCGTTCAATCTCGTTACCGGCAAGTCACTTTACTCGTACCGTAATGCATGATCCCGTGACCAAGCACTTGGTCACATTGAGCTCATTATGATGATGCATTACCGAGTGGGCCCAGAGATACCTCTCCGTCATACGGAGTGACAAATCCCAGTCTCGATCCATGTCAACCCAACAGATACTTTCGGGGATACCTGTAGTATACCTTTATAGTCACCCAGTTACGTTGTGACATTTGGTACACCCAAAGCACTCCTACGGCATCCGGGAGTTACACGATCTCATGGTCTAAGGAAATGATACTTGACATTGGAAAAGTTCTAGAAAACGAACTACACGATCTTGTGCCATGCTTAGGATTGGGTCTTGTCCATCACATCATTCTCCTAATGATGTGATCCCGTTATCAATGACATCCAATGTCCATAGTCAGGAAACCATGGCTATCTATTGATCAACGAGCTAGTTAACTAGAGGCTCACTAGGGACATGTTATGGTCTATGTATTCACACATGTATTATGATTTCCGGATAACACAATTATAACATGAATAATAGACAATTATCATGAACAAGGAAATATAATAATAACCATTTTATTATTGCCTCTAGGGCATATTTCCAACAGTCTCCCACTTGCACTAAAGTCAATAATCTAGTTACATTGTGATGAATCGAACACCCATAGAGTTCTGGTGTTGATCATGTTTTGCTCACGGAAGAGGTTTAGTCAACGGATCTGCGACATTCAGATCCGTATGTACTTTGCAAATATCTATGTATCCATCTTGAACATTTTCACGAATGGAGTTGAAGCGACGCTTGATGTGCCTGGTCTTCTTGTGAAACCTGGGCTCCTTGGCAAGGGCAATAGCTCCAGTGTTGTCACAGAAGAGAGTTATTGGCCCCGACGCATTGGGTATGACTCCTAGGTCGGTGATGAACTCCTTCATCCAGATTGCTTCATGCGCTGCCTCCGAGGCTGCCATGTACTCCGCTTCACATGTAGATCCCGCCACGACGCTTTGCTTGCAACTGCACCAGCTTACTGCCCCACCATTCAAAATATACACGTATCCGGTTTGTGACTTAGAGTCATCCAGATCTGTGTCGAAGCTAGCGTCAACGTAACCCTTTACGACGAGCTCCTCGTCACCTCCATATACGAGAAACATATCCTTAGTCCTTTTCAGGTACTTCAGGATGTTCTTGACCGCTGTCCAGTGTTCCATGCCAGGATTACTTTGGCACCTTCCTACCAAACTCACGACAAGGTTTACATCAGGTCTGGTACACAACATGGCATACATGATAGACCCTATGGCTGAGGCGTAGGGGACGACACTCATCTTTTCTCTATCTTCTGTCGTGGTCGGACATTGAGCTGAGCTCAATTTCACACCTTGCAACACAGGCAATAACCCCTTCTTGGACTGATCCATATTGAACTTCTTCAATATCTTATCAAGGTATGTGCTTTGTGAAAGACCTATGAGGCGTCTCGATCTATCTCTATAGATCTTGATGCCTAATATGTAAGCAGCTTCTCCAAGGTCCTTCATTGAAAAACACTTATTCAAGTAGGCCTTAATACTGTCCAAAAGTTCTATATCATTTCCCATCAAAAGTATGTCATCCACATATAATATGAGAAATGCTACAGAGCTCCCACTCACTTTCTTATAAATGCAGGCTTCTCCATAAGTCTGCATAAACCCAAACGCTTTGATCATTTCATTAAAGAGAATGTTCCAACTCTGAGATGCTTGCACCAGCCCATAGATGGAGCGCTGGAGCTTGCATGCCTTGTTAGCATTCTTAGGATCGACAAAACCTTCCGGCTGCATCAGATACAATTCTTCCTTAAGAAGGCCGTTAAGGAATGCCGTTTTGACGTCAATTTGCCATATCTCATAATCATAGTATGCGGCAATTGCTAACATGATTCGGACGGACTTCAGCTTCGCTATGGGTGAGAAGGTCTCATCGTAGTCAACCCCTTGAACTTGTCGATAACCCTTAGCGACAAGTCGAGCCTTATAGATGGTAACATTACCATCCGTGTCCGTCTTCTTCTTAAAGATCCATTTATTCTCTATCGCTCGCCAATCATTGGGCAAGTCTGTCAAAGTCCATACTTTGTTTTCATACATGGATCCTATCTCGGATTGCATGGCTTCAAGCCATTTGTTGGAATATGGGCCCGCCATTGCTTATTCATAGTTCGAAGGTTCACCGTTGTCTAACAACATGATTTCCAGGACAGGGTTGCCATACCATTCTGGTGTGGAACGTGTCCTTGTGGACCTTCGAAGTTCAGTAGCAACTTGATCCGAAGTACCTTGATCATTATCATTAACTTCCTCTCTAGTCGGTGCAGGCACCACAGGAACATCTTCCTGAGCTGCGCTACTTTCCGGTTCAAGCAGCAGTACTTCATCAAGTTCTACTTTCCTCCCACTTACTTCTCTCGAGAGAAACTCTTTCTCCAGAAAGGACCCGTTCTTGGCAACAAAGATCTTGCCTTCGGATCTGAGGTAGAAGGTATACCCAATGGTTTCCTTAGGGTATCCTATGAAGACGCATTTTTCCGACTTGGGTTCGAGCTTTTCAGGTTGAAGTTTCTTGACATAAGCATCGCATCTCCAAACTTTTAGAAACGACAGCTTAGGTTTCTTCCCAAACCATAATTCGTATGGTGTCGTCTCAATGGATTTAGACGGTGCCCTATTTAAAGTGAATGTAGCTGTCTCTAGAGCGTATCCCCAAAATGATAGCGGTAAATCAGTGAGTGACATCATAGATCGCACCATATCCAATAGAGTGCGATTACGACGTTCAGACACACCGTTACGCTGAGGTGTTCCAGGCGGCGTGAGTTGTGAAACGATTCCACATTTCCTACAGTGCGTACCAAATTCGTGACTTAAATATTCTCCCCCACGATCTGATCATAAGAATTTTATCTTTCGGTCACGTTGATTCTCTACCTCATTCTGAAATTCCTTGAACTTTTCAAAGGTCTTAGACTTGTGTTTCATCAAATAGACATACCCATATCTACTTAAGTCATCAGTGAGAGTGAGAACATAACGATAGCCACCGCGAGCCTCAACACTCATTAGACCGCACACATCAGTATGTATAATTTCCAATAAGTTGGTTGCTCGCTCCATTGTTCCGGAGAACAGAGTCTTGGTCATTTTACCCATGAGGCATGGTTCGCACGTGTCAAATGATTCGAAATCGAGAGACTCTAAAAGTCCATCTGTATGGAGCTTCTTCATGCGTTTGACACCGATGTGACCAAGGCGGCAGTGCCACAGGTATGTGGGACTATCATTATCAACCTTACATCTTTTGGTATTCACACTATGAATATGTGTAACATCACGTTCGAGATTCATTAAGAACAAACCATTGACCAGCGGGGCATGACCATAAAACATATCTCTCATATAAATAGAACAACCATTATTCTCAGATTTAAATGAGTAGCCATCTCGTATTAAACGAGATCCAGATACAATGTTCATGCTCAAAGTTGGCACTAAATAACAATTATTGAGGTTTAAAACTAATCCCGTAGGTAAATGTAGAGGTAGCGTGCCGACGGCGATCACATCGACCTTGGAACCATTCCCTACGCGCATCGTTACCTCGTCCTTCACCAGTCTCCGCTTATTCCGCAGCTCCTGTTTTGAGTTACAAATGTGAGCAACCGCACCGGTATCAAATACCTAGGAGCTACTACGAGTACTGGTAAGGTACACATCAATTACATGTATATCACATATACCTTTAGTGTTGCCGGCCTTCTTGTCCGCTAAGTATTTGGGGCAGTTCCGCTTCCAGTGTCCCTTTCCCTTGCAATAGAAGCACTCAATCTCAGGTTTGGTCCATTCTTTGACTTCTTCCCGGCAACTGGTTTACCGGGCGCGGCAACTCCCTTGCCGTCCTTCTTGAAGTTCTTCTTACCCTTGCCTTTCTTGAAACTAGTGGTTTTATTGACCATCAACACTTGATGTTCCTTTTTGATTTCCACCTCCGCTGATTTCAACATTGAAAATACTTCAGGAATAGTTTTCACCATCCCCTGCATATTGTAGTTCATCACAAAGCTCTTGTAGCTAGGTGGGAGTGACTGAAGGATTCTTTCAATGACCGCCTTGTCCGGGAGGTTAATGTCCAGCTAGGACAAGCGATTGTGCAACCCAGACATTTTGAGTATGTGCTCACTGACAGAACTATTTTCCTCCATCTTACAACTGTAGAACTTGTCGGAGACTTCATATCTCTCGACCCGGGCATGAGCTTGGAAAACCATTTTTAGCTCTTCGAACATCTCATATGCTCCATGTCTCTCAAAACGCTTTTGGAGCCCCGGTTCTAAGCTGTATAGCATGCCGCACTAAACGAGGGAGTAATCATCAGCACGTGACTGCCAAGCGTTCATAACGTCTTGGTTCTCCGGGATGGGTGCATCATCTAGCGGTGCTTCTAGGACATATGCTTTCCTGGCAGCTATGAGGATGATCCTCAGGTTCCGGACCCAGTCCGTATAGTTGCTGCCATCATCTTTCAGCTTGGTTTTCTCTAGGAATGCGTTGAAGTTGAGGTTGACATGAGTGTTGGCCATTTGATCTACAAGACATTTTGCAAGGGTTTTTAGACTAAGTTCATGATAATTAAGTTCATATAATCAAATTATTTAATGAACTCCCACTCAGATTAGACATCCCTCTAGTCATCTAAGTGATACATGATCCGACTCAACTAGACCGTGTGCGATCATCACGTGAGATGGACTAGTCATCATCGGTGAACATCTCCATGTTGATCGTATCTTCCATACGACTCATGTTTGACCTTTCGGCCTCTTGTGTTCTGAGGCCATGTCTGTACATGCTAGGCTAGTCAAGTCAACCTAAGTGTTTTGCATGTGTAAATCTGGCTTACACCCGTTGTATGTGAACGTTAGAATCTATCACACCCAATCATCACGTGGTGCTTCGAGACAACGAACTTTCGCAATGGCGCACAGTTAGGGGGAACACTTTCTTGAAATTACTGTGAGGGATCATCTTATTTACTACCGTCGTTCTAAGCAAATAAGAAGCAAAAACATGATAAACATCACATGCAATCAAATAGTGACATGATATGGCCAATATCATTTGCTCCTTTTGATCTCCATCTTCGGGGCGCCATGATCATCATCATCACCGGCATGACACCATGATCTCCATCATCATGATCTCCATCATCGTGTCTTCATGAAGTTGTCTCGTCATCTATTACTTCTACTACTATGGCTAACGGTTTAGCAATAAAGTAAAGTAATTACATGACGTTTATATTGACACGCAGGTCGTAAATAAATTAAGACAACTCCTATGGCTCCTGCCGGTTGTCATACTCATCTACATGCAAGTCGTGATTCCTATTACAAGAACATGATCAATCTCATACATCACATATATCATTCATCACATCCTTTTAGCCATATCACATCACATGGCATATGCTGCAAAAACAAGTTAGACGTCCTCTAATTGTTGTTGCAAGTTTTTACGTGGCTGCTATAGGTTTCTAGCAAGAACGTTTCTTACCTACGCCAAAACCACAACGTGATATGCCAATTTCTATTTACCCTTCATAAGGACCCTTTTCATCGAATCCGATCTGACTAAAGTGGGAGAGACAGACACCCGCTAGCCACCTTATGCAACTGGTGCACGTCAGTCGGTGGAACTAGTCTCACGTAAGCATACGTGTAAGGTCGGTCCGGGCCGCTTCATCCCACGATGCCGCCGAATCAAGATAAGACTAGTAACGGCAAGTAAATTGACAAAATCAACGCCCACAACAACTTGTGTTCTACTCGTGCATAGAAACTACGCATAGACCTAGCTCTGATACCACTGTTGGGGAACGTAGCAGAATTTTAAAATTTTCTACGCATCACCAAGATCAATCTATGGAGTCATCTAGCCACGAGGGAAAGGGGAGTGCATCTACATACCCTGGTAGATCGCGAGCGGAAGCGTTCAAGAGAACGGGGCTGATGGAGTCGTACTCGTCGTGATCCAAATCACCGATGAACAAGTGCCGGACGGACGCCACCTCCGCGTTCAACACACGTATGGTTGGGAAGACGTCTCCTCCTTCTTGATCCAGCAAGGGGCAGGAGAGGTTGATGGAGATCCAGCAGCACGACGGCGTGGTGGTGGAAGCGGCGGTGATCTCGGCAGGGCTTCGCCAAGCTCCAATGAGAGAGAGAGGTGTTACGAGGGAGAGGGAGGCGCCAAGGCATGGGTGTGGCTGCCCTCCCTCCCCCCACTATATATAGGACCCCTAGGGGGGCGCCGGCCCTAGGAGATGGGATCTCTAAGGGGGGGCATCGGCCAAGGGGGACTTGCCCCCCAAGCCAAGTGGGGCGCCCCCCACCCCTAGGGTTTCCAACCCTAGGCGCAGGGGGAGGCCCATGGGGGGCGCACCAGCCCACCAGGGGCTGGTTCCCCTCCCACTTCAGCCCATGGGGCCCTTCGGGATAGGTGGCCCCACCCGGTGGATCCCCGGGACCCTTCCGGTGGTCCCGGTACAATACCGATTACCCCCAAAACTTTCCCGATGGCCGAAAGTGGACTTCCTATATATAAATCTTCACCTCCGTACCATTCCGGAACTCCTCGTGATGTCTGGGATCTCATCCGGGACTCCGAACAACTTTCGGGTTACCGCATACTAACATCTCTAAAACCCTAGCGTCACCGAACCTTAAGTGTGTAGACCCTACGGGTTCGGGAGACACGCAGACATGACCGAGACGACTCTCCGATCAATAACCAACAGCGGGATCTGGATACCCATGTTGGCTCCCACATGTTCCATGATGATCTCATCGGATGAACCACAATGTCGAGGATTCAATCAATCCCGTATTCAATTCCCTTTGTCAATCGGTACGTTACTTGCCCGAGATTCGATTGTTGGTATCCCAATACCTCGTTCAATCTCGTTACCGGCAAGTCACTTTACTCGTACCGTAATGCATGATCTAGTGACCAAACACTTGGTCACATTGAGCTCATTATGATGATGCATTACCGAGTGGGCCCAGAGATACCTCTCCGTCATACGGAGTGACAAATCCCAGTCTCGATCCGTGTCAACCCAACAGATACTTTCAGGGATACCTGTAGTATACCTTTATAGTCACCCAGTTACGTTGTGACGTTTGGTACACCCAAAGCACTCCTACGGCATCCGGGAGTTACACGATCTCATGGTCTAAGGAAATGATACTTGACATTGGAAAAGCTCTAGCAAACGAACTACAAGATCTTGTGCTATGCTTAGGATTGGGTCTTGTCCATCACATCATTCTCCTAATGATGTGATCTCGTTATCAATGACATCCAATGTCCATAGTCAGGAAACCATGACTATCTATTGATCAACGAGCTAGTTAACTAGAGGCTCACTAGGGACATGTTATGGTCTATGTATTCACACATGTATTATGATTTCCGGATAACACAATTATAGCATGAATAATAGACAATTATCATGAACAAGGAAATATAATAATAACCATTTTATTATTGCCTCTAGGGCATATTTCCAACAGAAATTGAACCTGCTGTTGATCTTGATAACCCACAATCAAATAATCAACGTTATGATAAGAGAGACTTTGTTGCTAGGAAGCACGATAAGGAAAGAGAACCATGGGTTTAGAAACCCATGCCTTTTCCTCCTAAACCATCCAAGAAAAAGGATGATGAGGATTTTGAGCGCTTTACTGAAATGATTAGACCTATCTTTTTGCGTATGCGTTTGACTGATATGCTTAAAATGAATCCTTATGCTAAATATATGAAGGAAATTGTTACTAATAAGAGAAAGATACCGGAAGCTGAAATTTCCACCATGCTTGCTAATCATACTTTTAAGGGTGGAATACCAAAGAAACTTGGAGATCCAGGAGTACCAACTATACCATGCTCCATTAAAAGAAACTATGTTAAAACTGCTTTATGTGATCTTGGAGCCGGTGTTAGTGTTATGCCTCTCTCTTTATATCGTAGACTTGATTTGAATAAGTTGACACCTACTGAAATATCTTTGCAAATGGCTAATAAATCAACTGCTATACCTGTCAGTATTTGTGAGGATGTGCCTGTTGTGGTTGCAAACATTACTATTTTAACGGACTTTGTTATTCTTGATATTCCCGAGGACGATAGTATGTCTATTACTCTTGGAAGACCCTTTTTGAATACTGCAGGGGCTGTTATTGATTGCACCAAAGGCAATGTCACTTTTCATGTTAATGGTAATGAGCGCATGGTACACTTTTCGAGGAAACAACCTCAAGTCCACAATATCAATTCTATTAGAAAAATTTCAACTATTACTATTGGAGGTTTTGAATTTCCTCTTCCTACTGTCAAGAAGAAATATGATATTCTTATTGTTGGGGACATGCATATCCCCGTTGAGGTAACCTAGTGTTATTCGAAAATTCTCTGGTTTCATGTTATTCGAAATGAGTTTGTTAACAAGTACTGATCAACCTTGTTAGTGGATTCCTTTTGAAGAGCATGAGATGGATGAATTTAGAAAACACAACTCTCTGTGCCCTCTTTTTACTTTCTGTTATTTATATTAAATAAGGCAAAAATAGTATTTTTCTATCTGTTTTCTGAATTATCCATGCAATAAAAAATACCCCGAAAATAAAAGTTCTCCAAATGCCCTGAAATTTAAATATGTCTTTTTCTGGAATATTTGAGAATATTTGGTACTGAGAACACACCAGGGGGAGCAAGCACCTGGCCACGAGGGTCCAGGGCGCGCCCACCCCCTGGGTGCGCCCCCTGCCTCGTGGGCCCATGGTGGCTCCCCTCCACTTATTCCAGCTACCACACACTCCTTCTTCCTCCCAAAAACATCACGAGCCAGCTCAAACCCGAGTCCAAGCTCATCTTGCTGCCATTTTCGATCTCCTTGCTCAAAGCTCCATTCACAAAACTGCTTTGGGGGATTGTTCTTTGGTATGTGACTCCTCCAATGGCCCAATTAGTTTTTGTTCTAGTGCTTTATTTATTGCAATTTTTTGCTACTTAGGTGACCCTGTTCTTGAGCTTGCATGTCAAATTTATTTGGTCAAAAGTAGTTTTAATGCATGATATTGCCTCTAGGCACTTGTAGGAGTAGTTGCTATCAATTTTGTTGAGTTTGGTTCACATTTATTTTGAAGTTACTAAAAATTTCAGAAATTTTTTAGAGGAAAAAATATGTTTAGGAAAATGTACCAAGGTGGTTCTTCAAGGAAGCAAGGACCCAGACTCACAATATGCGATGCGAACGAGGAACCACCAAGGGATGCTCAAGTGCGGCCCTGTGAATGGCCGTCAGAGGACTTCACGGTTCGAGCGGGAATCAAGGAGGAATTTGAAGCTTATGTGCGTAATGCTGATCTTGCGAGATTCGAGGCAGATAAGTGCCGTCAATACCTCTATTTATCTGATTCATTTGTGAGAAGGTTTAAATTTTCATCATCACCCAATTCTCAAACTGTCCTGTTTGACCTTTATGATAAATCTTATACCATGGACTTAGAAGATTTTAACACTGCTTGTAAACTCCCACAGTGGGGTGATGTTAGTGAACCTCGCAAGTCTGAATTTAGAGTTTTTCTTGCTAGTATAACTGTGGGGGAATATAGGGATGTGACACAAGCTACCATAGGGAGCATTCATTTTCCTGCTATACATTATTTTGCTCTCTTCATAGGTAGATGCATTAATGGTAAATATGAAGCATGTCACATGTGTGTGCCTGATCTTAGCGTTCTCAGAAGCACTGTTTTAGGAGATAAACAATACAACTTGGGGGCTATCATTGCATGTAGGTTTCATAATAATCGTATTCATGGAGATTTCTATGGTGGAATTTATGCAACCCGTATAGCTAACTTTCTTGAGATACCCATACGTGGACATGATATTGAGTTGCCTCCTTCTTATCTAGATTATGATGCTATGGTTCGTCATCAGTTTGTTGAGAGGAACGATCAGTTCCTCCAGTACCGACTAATCTTTAACAGACGATGCACCTATCACGTCGCTCTCCCTGCTCCTACTTTCTTTGACTTTCAGGCAAAAGGGAGATATGTTATAACCAGGGAGGAGGCAACCGAGTACGAGAGGAGGACGGAGACAGCTCACCTCCAAGCTGCAGCCCATCAGGCAATTGCCGCTGCATCTCAGTACAACCCCAGCTACAACTTTGGATATCTGCCAGGCCAGCCGTGTCCATAGACCAACTTAGGCCAAAAGCCTAAGCTTGGGGGAGTACGTATTTCTCACTGACATTACATTCATGTTCACACACCCATGCTAGTTATGGGTGCTCATACTTTTTCATTGTAATACCCATGCTAGTTTATTTTCCTTTTTTATGCTTTCTTCTTGTGCATTTGAAAAACCTTAAGAACAAACAAAAAAATTAGTTGTAGCTTTTAGCTAGTTTACTTTCCATGCCTGTAGTAATAATAATTAAAAAGAAAACCCAAAAAGATTTCTCGTTCTTCTTTTGCTTGTTGGGAGCTTTCCCGTGTAAATAGTTTTGTTTCTTTTCTGTTTTTTGGGGGTCGAGAGGAGAAGACCATGATTAAAATGTTAAGTGGCTCTTATATGTATTATTGTTGATCTAAAAAAGAGCCCATATTACCTTGTCTTCTCTCTTGAATTGAATGCTTGCAGATTCCATCTTAGTCCAACGTACGTGCACTATTATTATTATCCACACTATTCAGTCGTGCAAGTGAAAGGCAATAATGATGATTATATGATGAACTTATTGAGATGAGAAAAGCTGGTATGAACTCGACCTCTCTTGTTTTTGTAAATATGATTAGTCCATCGTTCCTGATTCAGCCTATTATGAAAGAAACACATTTGCAATGACAATTAGAGATTGTAGTTGCTTATGCCATGCTTAATTAGCTAGGAGTTTATAATGGATTATCTTGCATGCCAACATGCTATTAAAATGGTTGTGATGTGGTATGATAGGGTGGTATCCTCTTTTGAATGATCCGAGTGGCTTGACTTGGCACATGTTCATGCATGTAGTTGAAACAAAATCAACATAGCCTCTACGATATTTATGTTCATGGTGCATTATATCCTACTCATGCTTGCATTCGGTGTTGATTAATTTTAATGCATGTTCATGACTGTTGTCGCTCTCTAGTTGGCCACTTCCCAGTCTTTTGCTAGCCTTCACTTGTACTAAGCGAGAATACTGCTTGTGCATAAACCCCAAAGTTGTTCCTTATGAGTACACCATACCTACCTATATACAGTATCTACCTGCCGTTCCAAGTAAATTTGTATGTGCCAAAATCTAAACCTTCAAATAAACATTCTGTTTTGTATGCTCGAATAGCTCATGTATCAACTAGGGCTGTCTGTATCTTCCATGCTAGGCGGGTTATTCTCCAGAGGAGTGGACTTCGCTCCTCACTCACGAGAAAGTGGCTGGTCACCGGGATGCCCAGTCCCATGCTTTATGCAAATCAAATCAAAATAACTGCAAACAAAACTCCCCTGGGACTCTTGTTAGTTGGAGGCACTCGTTGTTTCGAGCAAGGCATGGCTTGATGCTTGTTGGTGGAGGGGGAGTATAAACTTTACCATTCTATTTGGGAACCACCTATAATGTGTGTAGCATGGAAGATATCGAGATCTCTCGGTTGTTATGTTGACAATGAAAGTATACCGCTCAAAATATTATTCATATCCATTTCAAAACTAAGCTCTGGCACCTCTACAAATCCCTGCTTCCCTCTGCGAAGGGCCTATCTATTTACTTTTATGTTGAGCCATCATCCTCTTATTAAAAAGCACCAGTTGGAGAGCACCGCTGTCATTTGCATCCATTACTGTTAGTTTAGATTGAGTATGACTTGACTGGATCTCTTTTACCATGAATTACAATGTCCAGTCAGTCCTTGATCTTTAAAGGTGCTCTGCATTTATGTTTTGCGGTCTCAGAAAGGGCTAGCGAGATACCATCTTGTCATATCATATCATGATTATTTTGAGAAAGTGTTATCATCCAAGATTTATTATTATTGCTCGCTAGTTGATTATGCCATTGATATGAGTAAACATGAGACCTAAATGTTATTTTGAATATGGTTAGTTCATAATCTTTGCTGAAAACCTGAATGCTGGCTTTACATATTTACAACAACAAGAGCAAGCAGAGTTTGTCAAAGTTTTTCTTTATCACTTTCGGTTTATCAACTGAATTGCTTGAGGACAAGCAACGGTTTAATCTTGGGGGAGTTGATACGTCCCCGTCGTATCTACTTTTCCAAACACTTTTTCCCTTGTTTTGGACTCTAATTTGCATGATTTGAATGGAACTAACCCGGACTGATGCTGTTTTCAGCAGAATTGCCATGGTGTTATTTTTGTGCAGAAATAAAAGTTCTCGGAATGACCTGAAAATGAACGGAGAATTATTTTGGAATATATAAAAAATACTAAAAGAAAGAACCACGTCAGGGGGCCTCCACCTGTCCACGAGGGTGGGGGCGCGCCCTACCCCCTTGGGCGCACCCCCTGCCTCGTGGGCCCCCTGATGCTCCACCGACCTCAACCTTGACTCCATATATTCACTTTCGGGGAGAAAAAAATCAGAGAGAAGGATTCATCGCGTTTTACGATACAGAGCCGCCGCCAAACCCTAAACTCTCTCGGGAGGGCTGATCTGGAGTCCGTTCGGGGCTCCAGAGAGGGGAATCCGCCGCCATCATCATTATCAACCTTCCTCCATCACCAATTTCATGATGCTCACCGCCATGTGTGAGTAATTCCATCGTAGGCTTGCTGGACGGTGATGGGTTGGATGAGATTTATCATGTAATCGAGTTAGTTTTGTTAGGGTTTGATCCCTAGTATCCACTATGTTCTGAGATTGATGTTGCTATGACTTTGCTATGCTTAATGCTTGTCACTAGGGCCCGAGTGCCATGATTTCAGATCTGAACCTATTATGTTTTCATCAATATATGAGAGTTCTTGATCCTATCTTGCAAGTCTATAGTCACCTATTATGTGTTATGATCCGTTAACCCCGAAGTGACAATAATCGGGATACTTACTAGTGATGACCGTAGTTTGAGGAGTTCATGTATTCACTATGTGTTAATGCTTTGGTCCGGTACTCTATTAAAAGGAGGCCTTAATATCCCTTAGTTTCCAGTAGGACCCCGCTGCCATGGGAGGGTAGGACAAAAGATGTCATGCAAGTTCTTTTCCATAAGCACGTATGACTATATTCGGAATACATGCCTACATTACATTGATGAACTGGAGCTAGTTCTGTGTCACCCTAGGTTATGACTGTTACATGATCGATCGCATCCGGCATAATTCTCCATCACCGATCCAATGCCTACGAGCTTTTCCTATACTGTTCTTCGCTTATTTACTTTTCCGTTGCTACTGTTACAATCACTACAAAACCCAAAATTATTACTTTTGCTATCGTTACCTTTTGCTATCGTTACCACTACTATCATATTACTTTGCTACTAAATACCTTGCTGCAGATATTAAGTTTCCAGGTGTGGTTGAATTGACAACTCAGCTGCTATACTTGAGAATATTCTTTGGCTCCCCTTGTGTCGAATCAATAAATTTGGGTTGAATACTCTACCCTCGAAAACTGTTGCGATCCCGTATACTTGTGGGTTATCAAGCGTTGGCGTCGGGAACAAGTCAGGGGTTCCACGAGGCGGCCACGAGGTAGGGGAGCGCGCCGAGGGGGTAGGGCGCGCCCCCACCCTCGTGGTGGCCTCGGGACTCTTGTGGTCCATCTATGATGCTCCGTGGGCTTCTTCTGGTCCAAAAATGATCTCCGTAAATTTTCAGGTCAATTGGACTCCGTTTGATATTACTTTTCTGCGATACTCAAAAACAAGGAAAAAACAGAAACTGGCACTGGGCTCTAGGTTAATAGGTTAGTCCGAAAAATCATATAAAATAGCATATAAATGCATATAAAACATACAAGATTGATAATATAATAGCATGGAACAATAAAAATTATAGATACGTTGGAGACGTATCACATACAAGCATGACATTAGATGTGAGGACATGAACGTTTGACTACTAGTACACAACCCTGCGGGCCAATGTCGAACCTCCAGGGTTTGCAACGATGTCCCCGTTGAAAACGAAGGACTAGAATTCTATGTCACTCCCATTGTACTAGGGTCATGTAGCATTGACCTCATTCTGGGAATGGATTGGATGAAAGCGCATACTGCTTTTATCGCTTGCGCCACTAAAACCGTCCATCTCCTACACCCTTCCGATGAGATAGTAAGCTACCACGTCTGTCTAGTTCAAGATACCGAGTTAAGACTAGATGTCTTGAATGCATTGAACGCTGCACCACTCGAGGGCATTGAAAACATTCCCGTCGTTCATGAATTCCAAGACGTCTTTCCTGGGGAATTTCCAGGGATTCCCCCTGCTAGAGCTGTTGAGTTCATCATCGACATGAAACCAGGCACCACTCCTATAGCTAAACGACCCTACAAGATGCCGCCTCATGAACTCATTGAGCTTAAGGAGGAAATCGACAAATCTCTTCGCAGTGGCTTCATTCGCCCAAGTTGCTCTCCTTGGGGAGCACCTTCTCTCTTTGTCAAGAAGAAGGATGTGACAAATCGATTGGTCCAAGATTATCGTCCTATTAACCAAGCCACTATCCAAAACAAATATCCCCTTCCTCAGTTTAATGATCTGTATGATCAACTGGCTGGTTCATCAATGTTCTCTAAACACGACTTGAGGTTGGGTTACCACCAGATCCGTGTTCGTGAAGAGGATATCCCAAAGACCACCTTCGTGACTCGATATGGTTCGTACGAGTACACCATCATGTCATTCGGCTTAACCAATGCTCCAGCTACATTCTCTCGCGTGATGAAATATATATTCATGGAATACCTCGACAAGTTCATCGTGGTTTATCTGGATGACATCCTCGTATATTCCAAGAACAAAGAGGAACATGCTGAACATCTTCGTCTTGTCCTAGAAAAGCTTCGGGAGCACCAACTCTATGGTAAGTATTCCAAGTGTGAATTCTGGCTTTCCGAAGTAACCTATCTTGGGCATTTCATATACAAGGATGGTATTTGCCGTCAATCGTGAGCGAGTTCAGGCTATTCTCGATTGGACTCCTCCAAAGAATGTCAAGCGAGTCAGAAGTTTTCTCGGACTCGCCAGCTATTGTCGTCGATTCGTCGAGAACTTCTCCAAGATCGCCAGGCCTCTGACTAACCTGTGTCATAATGGCGTCAAGTTCTAATGGACAGACAAATGTCAGGAAAGTTTCCAGGCACTCAAAGACAAGTTGACTTCTTCCCCAGTGCTTGCTCCACCTGCTACTAAGAAGGACTTCATCATTTACTGTGATGCTTCCCGTCAAGGATTAGGCTATGTCCTAATTCAAGAGCGCAGAGTGGTTGCTTATGCCTATCATCAATTGCGCCCTCACGAAGAGAACTACCCAATTCATGACCTTGAGCTTGCTGCTATCATACATGCACTGGAACAGTGGTGACATTACCTTCTCGGTAATCGTCATGAGATCTTCACCGACCACCAAAGTCTGAAGTATCTGTTTACTCAGCTAGAACTGAACCTCTGTCAGCAGAGATGGATGGAGACTATTGCAGACTTTGACTTGGGTATTTCGTATACACCAGGCAAGGCTAATGTAATGGTTGATGTCTTGAGCCGCAAGTCATATTGCAACCACCTCCAGGTTCACAAAGTTCAGCCCCCGCTTGTTGAAGAATTCAAGAAGCTGAACCTCCATATTGTTCCTCCTGGTGCACTTGCTCCTCCTCCTCCAGAGTTTCGCATGATGAATCTCCGTGTTGTTCCCCAACGTTCCCTTAATACCCTGGCAGTTGAACCATATCTCGTGGGCGACATCAAGACTATTCAGCACTATGACTCTGAAATCGACAAGATTAAACTCTATCTCGCAGAAGGAAAGCCCTCATTCTTCACTATTGCTGATGATGGTGCTTTGTACTTAAAGGGCCGCCTAATGGTGCCATGTGCGAGAAAAAACCTGGATATGACTCCAAAGGTTATGAAAGAAGCTAATGCTATGCCTCTGTCTATCCATCCTGGTAGTACAAAGATGTACCAAGATATCCGTCAGAGATTCTGGTGGTCTAATATGAAGCAAGACATTGCTCGTTATGTTGCTGAGTGTGACATTTGCCGTTGTATCAAAACAGAACAACAAAGGCCTGCTGGAACCCTGCAACCTATCTCTATTCCTAAATGGAAATGGGACCATGTTGAGTTGGACTTCGTTACTGGGTTTCCCAAATCATAGAAAGGTAAGTATGCAATTCTTGTCGTCATTGACCGGCTTTCTAAAGTTGCACATTTTCTGGCGGTCTAAGAAACAATCACTGCTAGTCAGCTTGCAACTCTCTACATGTCCAAAATTGTTTCACTTCACAATATTCCACTGGTTATCAGTTCGGACCATGGCAGCTTATTCACTTCAAGATTTTGGGCAAGTTTCTAAGAAGCCATGGGGACTCATCTGTCATTCAATACTGCATTTCAACCCCAGTCGCAAGGGCAAGTTGAACACGTCAACCAAGTTCTCTAAGACATGCTTCGAGCTTGTGTCCTTCGGCAAGAAATGGGAGGAATCTCTCCTGTATGCCGAGTTCTCTTATAATAATAGCTATCAAGCTAGTATAAAGATGGCCCCCTTTGAAGTGTTGACGAAAGTGTCGAATCCACTCTGAACTGGTCAGTAACTAGGGAACGTCCACTCTTCGGTCCGGATATTATCTAACACACTAAAGAGCAAGTACGCATCATTCGTGAGAACCTCAAGACTGCTCAGTCACATCAGAAGAGTCAGTATGACCGTCATCATAAAGACATGGTCTATCAACCTGGCGAAAAGGCTTATCTTTGAGTTACACTAATGAAGGGTGCTCACCGCTTCGGGATCAAGGGAAAGCTAGCTCCTCGCTATATTGGTCCATTCACTATTTTCGAAAAGCGTAGAAAGGTGGCATATCAACTGGAGCTACGCCGAACCTTTCTCAGGTTCATGATGTGTTCCACGTGTCACAACTCCGCTGCTGCTTCAAGGACCCAATCCGAGTTGTGGATCACAAAGTGCTCGAGTTGCAACAGGACCTCTCTTATAAAGAGCCTTCGGTCCGCATTCTCGACCAAGTTGAACGCCGCACACATCAGAAGGCGATCAAGTTCCTCAAGGTCCAGTGGTCGCATCATTCTGAAGATGAAGCCACTTGGGAACGCAAGGACCGCCTACGCGAAGAATACCCCACACTGTTTCCTTCTACCTCCTAAATCTCGGGACAAGATTTCTTGTAGTGGAAGAGAATTGTAACGCTCGGATAATTGAGCTACAACAACCCCACCCTAATGTACCATGTCATCATGTTTTATTAAGCCAAATTGCTACTTGATGAAATCGAAGTCAAATTCAAATTTCAAATAAAAAGTCAAATTCTTATTTCTTCAAACTGTCAAATAGAAATTTTTGATGGGTTTCAAATATTTACTAAGTAATTACCATGTAGGAATTAACATTAAATGGATTAAATTTCCCCTATAAATAATTAAAGTGAACGAGCATCCCTTATTATGCACATTAAAATATGAACTGAATTTTAAACATTTCCAAATAACCCCAAACTTTTTGGACAACACCCAAAATATCAGGAGGTAATTATTTGAGGAGTTTCTCAACTTTAACTAAAATCATTTAGTACCTAAACTAAATACAAAAAATAGATAAATAAGAAAAACAATAAACAAAAAGAAGCGAAAAACATAATACCTAATCTACTGGGCACTTGGCCCATCTAGCAAAATGAGCAGGCCCAGCCCAACTCACCTTCCTTCTTCAACCTCCTGTTCATAGGAGGCTCGGTGGACGCCTGTGCGACGTCCGTGCCTCGGATCAGCCATGCACCGGCCATCCGCCGACTCCTCTCGTTGGTTAAGACCATCCTCGACGCCCCCGGAAACCCTAGACACCCCAACTCTCCCCCTCTCGCCCCACATCCACCTCCCTGCACACGCTCGGACACCCCCGTCACCAAGGATCCATTGTATGCATAGCTACCGTCGTCCTCACGCCTAGCCGTCGTGTCTAGTCGCTTCACAGTGCTCGACTATGCCCTCTACGCCAACGAATGTGACGCGGGAGCCATCACCATGTCGGGATCGAGTCATTTTCCTCCTCTGCATCGTCATCACAGTCACCGGAACCCGCTATCGTTGAGCCCTCCCCGAGCCCGTTGTGCACCTCTAGAGGGCCCCTGTGAGCTCCGCTTCCTCCCGTGCATCTTCTTAAGCTCAGGCCCAAGCTATAACATGCCCCTGCCATCGCCAGTAGCTCCTGTTGCCACTGCCCCATGTAGTTGCCATGGCCAGAGGCCTTTTCCACGGTTGCCGAGCATGGCAACATGCTCCTGGAGATCCCAGCACACCGTAACACCCCTCACCTCCCTCCCGCTAGTGCACCGTAGCCATGCCCACCTACACCCGAGAGCCGCCCACGCCTTGATAGCCCCGACCACGTTTGGTCGTGCCTCACCGCCTCTGCCTTGCCCCTGGAATGTGCCCTGGCTGCGTCCAACACCCACGCAAACCCCGTGCCTACCTACGTGTGGCCTCATCCACCACTCGCCCCGCACCTCGCCGGTCGCGCTGCTCGCCGCGCCGCCCCCTTGCTACTGCTGCTGCCCCGCGTGCCACCACAGCTTGCCGCCCACTCCTCGCTGCGTACCGCCATGGCCCCCGCCTCTGCTCCTGCGCCCCGCCGTGGCCTGGCCACTGTTACCTCCGGCGGCCGGCCTCGCCGCGCACTGCTGTGGCCGGCGCCCCCTGGTGGCCTGGGCATGTGCCCAATCGTGCTAGGCACCCGACACCCATTATGCCTTCCCCGCTAAGGATATGCCACTGAATGTTGGGGCCCACGCCCCTGAAAAAAGGAAATCAAATCATTAATTAAATTAATTAATTAACTATGTTTAACTTACCTAATCACTTAGTTAAGCTAATTGACTTTGATTAGTTAAACTCTGTCAATGACAAATGGGACCCAGCTGTCAGTTTGACTGGTCAATGGCCAGAGTTGACCGCTGACGTCAAGTTGATGTCATAAATGCTTTTTGATTAAATTAATCTGTTAACTCCTGAAAATGAATGAAAACTTTGAAAATTAATATAAAATAATCCATATCTCGGATGAAAATACTTTGTACATGAAAGTTGCTCAGAACGACTAGACGAATCTGAATACGCAGTCCCTTCGTCCACCACACATCCTTAGCATAGCGAACATGCAACCTTCCCCCTCCGGTTCGATTGTCCAAAAACGCCAAACACCGGGAATACTTTCCCGGATGTTTTCCCCCTTCGCCAGTAGCACCTACTGATAACCCACAAGTATAGGGGATCGTTTGTAGCCTTCTTCGATAAATAAGAGTGTTGAATCCAATGAGGAGCTAAAGGCAGAACAAATATTCCCTCAAGTTCTATCGACCACCGATACAACTCTACGCACACTTGACATCTGCTTTACCGAAAGCAAGTATGAAACTAGTTTGTAGATGTGATGCTAGAACTACTTTGCAAGAATAAAACTAAAAGTACTTTGCAAGATAATAAAAGTTAGGTGTTTAGAGAAAGGGTTTGTGTCAACAAGAAAGTTATTTGTCCCTAGGCAATCGATAACAAGTACTGGTAATCATTCTTGCAATTCTATATGCGGGAGAGGCATAAGCTAACATACTTTCTCTACTCAGATCATATGCACTTATGATTGGAACTCTAGCAAGCATCCGCAACTGCTAAAGATCATTAAGGCCATGAAACCTAACCATAGAATTAAGTATCAAGTCCTCTTTATCCCATACGCCATAGCCCACCTACTCGGGTTTAAGCTTCTGTCACTCTGGAAACCCACCATAAGCGAACCATGAACATATTGCAACACCCTACAACGAGGGCCCCTCACGTTTGCACAAGAACGAAGGGCATCATAGGATAGCACCATAAATAAAATATACAATCATACCAACCAAGCTCACGATTAACCCATAGGACAAAACGGATCTACTCAAACATCATAGGATAACCATAGATCATTGAGAAATAATATATTGAGTTCATCACCATGTTTAAGTAGAGATTATAGTGGGGAGAAGAGGTGTTACACTACTGCATAGAGGGGGAGAGAGTTGGTGTTGACGGTAGCAAGATTGTTGATGTAGATCGTCGTCCCGATCGTTGGCCCGGCAGCACTCCGGCGCCACCGTAAGCGAGGGGGGGAGAGCCCCCCTCCTTCTTCTTATTCCTTGGCCTCCCCCTAGATGGGAGGAGAGTTCCCCCTCTGGTCCATGGTCTCCATGGCGGCAGAGGGGCAGGAGCCCCTCCGAGATTGGATCTCCCTCTCTGTTCTCTTCTATTTCATGTTCCTCAGATTTGGCCCAAAACCGTTTCTTATATTCCGGGAGATCCGTAACTCTGATTGTGCTGAGATTTTAACACGATCGTTATACGGATATAAAATTCCTTGCGCCCGAAGTAGAGCTCCAATCGATGTTCGAGGAGGGCACAACCCACCACCACACGCCAGGGGCCTCTGGCGCGCCCTGGTGTCTTGTGGGCTATGTGGGCCTCTGCTTGCGGTGATTGCAACTCCCAAAAATCACATATATTCCAAAATAATTCTCCGTAAAATTTTATTGCATTTGGACTTCGTTTGATATGGATACTCTGCAATACAAAAAGATGCAGAAAACAAGAACTAGCACTGGGCACTGGATCAATAGGTTAGTCCAATAAATCATATAAAAAGTTGCCAATAGTATGTGAAAGTTGTATAATATTGGCATGAAACAATCAAAAATTATAGATACGATAGAGACGTATCAGCATCCCCAAGCTTAATTCCTACTTGTCCTCGAGTACGTAAATGATAAAAAAGATAATTTTTGATGTGGAATGCTACCTAGCATAAACTTGATCATATATCTAGTCATGGAATGAATATTAACACATAAGTGATTCAACGCAATAGTCTATAATTTGACATAAAGACATCAATACTCAGGCATCCCAACAAACAATCATGTCTTTCAGAATATCAACGGTAAAGAAAGCCATCCCTACAAAATCATATAGTCTTGTCATGCTCTGTCTTCTTAACACAAAGTATTTATCATGCACAACCCCGATGACAAGCCGAGCAATTGGTTCATACTTTTTAACACACTTGAGCTTTTTCAACCCTCATGCAATACATGAGTGCAAGCCATGGATATAGCACTATGGGTGGAATAGAGTATGATGATAGGGGTAAATATAGAGAAGACAAAAAAGTAAGAAAGTCTCACATCGACGCGGCTAACCAACGGGCTATGGAGATGCCCGTCAATCGATATCAATGCAAGGAGTAGGGATTGCCATGCAACGAATGCACTAGGAGCTATAAGTGTATGAAAGCTCAATGTAGCGACCCGATCCCAATGGACCGTAGTCTCTATGCTTAAGTGTCATCCCTGGATTGGTATTACTGACACACACATTACTCAAGGATTTATTGCAGAGTTCAATCACACACTTATTACATGAGTATCTCAAAGAGAGTACTTATTACAATAATATGGCTGAAGGCCATGTAAATAAGATAACTACAGAAGCTTCGAAGATAAATGAGTCCATCCAACTCCACAGCAAAACTGAGTGCATGACAACAACCTATCGCACCTTACTTTTCGTCTGAAAAATTTACAACATGATACGTTGCAGCCGTGTAGGTCAGCACATGGAATATGCTGGCAAGATAACACCATAGAGCAATGAACAAATAAAAACTATCACTACATGCATATTTGGCTGGTGGAGGCTCTATGGTTATCATTTGCATAAAGCTAATTTTTCCCTACAACAAAGGAATATATTTTATTTAACTACAAATTTTATGTCATTATTGAGAAGGTTCCTCAAACTCAATCCCAAAATATAGTTATAACCCAACAAATTCATTAAGCAAAGTGATTAGATCAATCAATATTTCAAATACCAGATACTCAAGATGTCCATAACCGGGGACACGACTAACCATGATTAGTTTGTACACTCTGCAGAGGTTTGCGCACTTTCCCCACAAGACTCGATCTCCCCCGTTTGTTTTCTCGCACTACATGATGTTTGAGAAACAGATGACCAAGACACAGTCATTCAGAAGCATTAACTCTTTACTCTGGGTACACAGTACCACCTACATCCCCTACATCTGCTAGCCTACCACTGAAAGAGGTCACACAACTTACTCAACTATGCCAGAGCCCATAATGGCTTGTGGCTGTACGCGGAAGTTTCTAGAATGAATAGTATTATGATCCCTTTGAGCCTGGGTGGCAAATCATAGGATGATCACATGGGTACTCCGGGATATCCTAGGACAACACTGGATTGCTCCAGGTGCCCGCAACCAATCCACCCATATGTGTATTAAAGTAGCCACCTTAAGTTAACCCTTAGATACAAATAACGCTCACATCTTTCATGAATCTCACATACCAATCCACGTCTATGAGCATAGCAAAGTAATGCAATCATAACGCAATAATACCCGGGGTTTGAATATAAGACAATAGGTTCCTACCTCTTCAACCACTTCCCATACCCACATGTTATCAAAACCTACCGATGCAATGTTTGAGGATTGAAACTAATGCATAAAAACTGGGTAATAAAAGGGGTATGATCAAAGTGTTACTTGCCTTGCTGACGATCAGAAAACCCTAGTGATTCGTAGTAGCAAGCCTCGCACTCCGGAAACTCTATCATGAACAAACAATAGCATACATAAGCACTCAAGCATAAGATGCAAAGGTAAAACCATAAGAAAAGATCTACAAAGAAAATTCAAGGGAAGAGCTTCCATTTGCAAAAAGAACCGATCAAATTGGAGTTACGAAACTCAAACTATGATCAAAAGAAGTTCGAATTTAAATCTGCTTGAAACCAAATCTAAAATTTCCAAAATCATGTTCAAGTTGTTTATCTGGATAGAGGGGAACAAGACAAAGATTTTGGTGCTGGTTTCACTAGATTTGGATAAACAAGCAAAAAGTTGTGAGGGTTTGAAAATCGGGGACTAATCGGTAAGAAAACTATTTGCGGATAGGTCCCTGGTCGAAATTAAACAGAAGAAGAAAAATCTATCGGTTGAACGTCCGCTAACAGAGACTAACGTACGAATTAGTTTGTTAACAGAGCTAAATGGGTGAACCTTCGTTAATTATCGAAATAAAATATATAAAACCGATCTAATGTAAAAACCGAAAAAACATAGAAACCGATCGGTTTTTACCTGTTCTCGAGGATTCGGCCGGCGGCGAGAAAAACCAATGGCGGCGGTGGATCGGCGAGGCGGGATGGCAGCTCCGGCGACGGCTAGTAGCGATGCGGGCGGCGAGAGGCGGCGTCGGGTAGCGGCAAGGCGGCGGCGCGGTGAGGCAGGCGGCGGCGCAAGCGGCGGCAAGCGGCTGTGGCGGCATGGGCGGTGGGGCGGTGGTGCAGTGCGTGCGGCGGTGGCTTGATGGGGAGAGGGGGCGGCAGCGGCGGTGGCTAAATAAGAGGGGGCGTCTTGGGGAAGGAGGCACGGGCAGCGGCGGAGTCCGGCTTGGACTCGAGCGGCGGCGACGGCGGGCGGGATTCACGCACTCGGGGAAGGCGGCGGCGGTGCGGGCCGGTTGGGCTTTGGCCCAGTCAGTCGAAGAGTTTTTTTTAAATAATTTTGCCGAAAAGGAAAAATCTAATAGTAAAATAAATAAAAATCTAAAATCCCAAAAATGATTTTCTCGGTCCTCTACTAATATTTAGGACAACGTGAACATTTTTCTGGGCTAAAATGCAATTTTCAAAAATGCATTTTTTGCTAATTTAACCGAATAAAATCTCAAATAAAATTCAAATAAAATAAATATTTTTATTCAAAGTTAAATTTCCATTATTTCCTCTATTTTGAAGAATTTATGTTATCTTCTCTCATTATTTTATTTATTTTGGAAATAAATGGAAAAATAATTCCAAATAAAAATCACCTTGATCCAGTTTACCAATTTTGAAAATTCAAAAATGGAATTTTCTAAAAACCTCCAACTCTCTCACATGGTCCTTGAGTTGCTTAATGTCTCTAGGATCAAAATGTCCAAATAAAATAAATTCAAAATGCAAGAACCATGGATGCATATGATGACCTAATAATTAACATCCAAATTGAAAATTGGGATGTTACAAACCTACCTACCCCCCCTTAAGATGAATCTCGCCCTCGAGATTCGGGTTGGCTGGCAAATAGGTGTGGGTGGTCTTTCCATAGGTCTTCTTCTTGCTCCCTGGTGGCTTCTTCCTCGGTATGGTGGCTCCACTGAACTTTGCAAAACTTGATGGCCTTGTTGCTTGTAAATCGGCTGGCACACTCGAGAATCTTGACGGGTTTCTCCTCGTAGGTTAGGTCACTCTCCAATTGAATTGCTTCCAGGGGCACTATATCTCTCAGAGGAATATCGGCCATCTTTGCATGGCACTTCTTTAACTGGGAAATGTGAAACACATCATGAACTCCTGACAATCCTTCGGGTAACTCCAATTTGTAGGCAACTTCTCCCATACGTTCCAAAACTCGGTATGTGTAACACCCACGGTGCGGCTATATCTCCCACGTGTCGGAGCACGACTTAGAGGCATAACCACATAGTAGGCATGTCGCAAGAGGGGTAATCTTTACACATCCCATGTACTGAATAAGAAAGAGATAAAGAGTTGGCTTACAATCGCCACTTCACACAATACATAAATATAGCATTAAATCATCCAGATACAATCAAGGTCTGACTACGGAACCGAATAAAGAAAGACAACCCCTAATGCTAGATCCCTGATTGCCCCGACTGGGCTCCACTACTGATCAACTTGAAACGAAACAACACAACGAACACGATTTTCATCAAGCTCACACTTGAGCTCTGTTGCGTCACCTGCACGCTTGTCATCGGTACCTGCAACTGTTTGAAGTAATCTGTGAGTCACGGGGACTCAGCAATCTCACACCCTAGCGATCAAGACTATTTAAGCTTATGGGTAGGAAAAGGTAGTGAGGTGGACATGTAGTAAGCACTAGCATGTATGGTGGCTAATGTAACACCCCGGATGTAATTTACCTAATCTCTACTCCAACTCTTGCCGTTTCCGGCGCTAAGTTATTTTATTTCCTCGTTGTCGGGTTTTTCGTCTCCGTGTGTTGTTGTCTTTGTCATGCATCTCATATCATGTCATCATGTGCATTGCATTTGCATATGTGTTCGTCTCATGCATTCGAGCATTTTCCCCGTTGTCCATTTTGCATTCCGGCGCTCCTATGTCACCCGGTGTCCCTTTCTACCTCTTTTCGTGTGTGGGGGTTAAAATTTCCGGATTGGACCGAGAGTTGTCATGCTGCCTTGGTTTACTACCGGTAGACCGCCTGTCAAGTTTCGCGTCATTTGGACTTCATTTGATACTCCAACGGTTAACCGAGGGACCGAAAAGGCCTCGTGTGTGTTGTAGCCCAACACCCTTCCAATTTGGCCCAAAACCCACCTAAACCCTCTCCATCATCTAGAGCGTTCGATCACGATCGCGTGGCCGCAAACCACCTTATTTGGAGCTTCCTAGCTCCCTCTACCTCTATATAAAGGGATCCTCCCCGAAATTTTTGGATCTTTCCTACCCTAAACCCTAGCCCCCTTCTTCCTCCGCGCGCCGAACAGCGTCCGCCGGCGCCGGACGTGTCCGACCTGACCGCACCACCGTTCTGCTCCAGTGGCATCCCGCCACGTGTCCCTCCGTCCTCTCCCGCCGCTCGCGGCCCGCCGGGCCCGAGGAGAGCTCCCGCGGCCCGGGTCTCCTCCGCCGCCGCCCGGGTCTTCTTCTTCCTCTCGCGCCGCCCGACGCCACTTTGCCGCCACGCCGCCCCATCGCCGGCCCCTCGCCGGAACCCATCAGTCGCCGCCCCGCCGCGCCTAATAGCGCCGCTCGGAGCCACCACCGCGGCGAGCCTCTCCGTCTTCTCCTCCGGCCGAGTCTCCAAGTTCCACGACGAACTCCGGCCAACTCCGGCGCCAAGTACCACTCCTACCGCCGTTGTCCACTGTTTCGGCAAAGTTTTCCGTCGATCCTCGAAATCCGCGCCAGATCTGGATCTGGGACGAAGGGTTGACTTTTGCCCCGAAACCCTAATTTTCTTGCAATCTTTGACATGCCATAACTCTGCATCCATAGCTCCGATTGGTGCGTGTAGCATATCAAAATGTTCGTCTCGACGAGTACATCATTTCATCTTAATGCATCATTTTCATTTGAGCTCATCTTGATGCCCGAAATGCTATTGGAAGAGGGCTATGTGATGAATTTGTCAGATCTGTTTCAGCAAATAGCCTTTTGTCATTTTGCCATGATTGATGTGTGCATGCTATGATCCTGAGCTCTACATGTGTTTTGTTATATGCCATGCCATCTTTACAGAGGTGCTTGCCATGTATTTTTGTGATATTTGTGGTGACTAGCACAAGCTTGTAAAGTAGCGTAATCGGTAATGCTGATTTCAGGGACTTAGAATTCCTCGAAGTCCTTCTCCTGATTTTGTTGTCATGCCATATGTTCATGTTGTTTCCTAGTGATCCGTGCCTCTTTTGAGGATGATCAGTAAGGATGTTTTGTTAACATTGTGGTGCTCTATCCATCCATGTCCTTGTTTGCATTTATGGAGCACCCTAGCTTGAGTCAATCGAGCTCTACTTTTGCTATAAATTGATCCTGGCAGATTGTTGACATGTTTAGCGATTTTGCCGAGGATGTTGCTATTGATCCGTGCATGCTATGTTGTTGTTCTTGCCATGTCTAGCTCCTATGTCATGTCTTATTCATGGGTGTATGCTTAGTTTGTCATGCAATGCTCCGTAGTGAGTGCATCGAGCTCGTAAACATGCCTACTCGTTAACTGATTTGCATGCTCCAGTTTTTCACTAAGTCTGAATATGTTTATGTTTTTGCCATGTTCACATGCTTGCAATTGTATTTTCTGTTCCCTTTTGGCTCAAGGTCACTAAGGGACTTTTGTTAAGTGCTTTGAGTAGCTTCATGCGATGCCTTGACTTGCCATGTTAAGTTCCTGTAGCTTGTAGTTTTCATGCTCTAAAGTGTGCTTCCTGATGATAAATTCCAGACTTGTGTTAATTTCACTAAGTCTGAAACCTGTTATCATTTGCTCTTTTTCCATGCTTGTTTGAACCTGTTAATGGATGAATTAGCCGTAGCTTAGTGTTCATCTTTTGTCAAGCATCATGAGTGGATCCCTGCCATGTATTTTGTTGTCATGTTTGAGCGCTGTAGCATATTTATCTTGATGCATTTAGTTGGTCACTTGCTGATTATCGCAGACCGGTGCCATATTTGTTTTGCTTGCCATTTCCAAACCGTGCATCCGATTCCGGTGATCTTTATATAGATTTCAACTGAAATCAACTCCCCTTTCCAGTGGCACTCTTGGATTTACATGTTGAGGCCAGGTTCAATCATTCCTTTGCAAATCATGCATATGCATCACATATCGCATCCCGCATATCATACCATGTTTGCATCATGTTGTTTGAGCATTGCACGTGGTTGATTGTGCTCCCTTTGCTTGTTATTCTTGTTTGGCAAGAGCCGGGAGATGAGTTCGTGAACGAGGAGACCGTTGAGTTCGCTTACAAGGATCAAAGCAACTCTGACACCTTTGCAGGCAAGATGACCATACCCTCGAAATCACTTCTATCTTTGCTTGCTAGATGCTCGCTCTTTTGCTATGCCTATGCTATGATACCTACCACTTGCTTATCATGCCTCCCATATTGCCATGTCAAACCTCTAACCCACCTTGTCCTAGCAAACCATTGTTTGGCTATGTTACCGCTTTGCTCATCCCCTCTTATAGCGTTGCTAGTTGCAGGTGAAGATTGGAGATCGTTCCTTGTTGGAACATTGTTTATTTCTGGGATGTCACTATATTATCTTGTTTATCTTAATGCACCTATATACTTGGTAAAGGGTGGAAGGCTCGGCCTTATGCCTGGTGTTTTGTTCCACTCTTGCCGCCCTAGTTTCCGTCATATCGGTGTTATGTTCCCGGATTTTGCGTTCCTTACACGGTTGGGTTATAATGGGAACCCCTTGACAGTTCGCCTTGAATAAAAATCTTCCAGCGATGCCCAACATTGGTTTTACCATTCGCCACCTAGCCTCTTTTTCCCTTGGGTTCCACGGACTCAAGGGTCATATTTATTTAAACCCCCGGGCCAGTGCTCCTCTGAGTGTTGGTCCAACCTGTCAGCTGCCGGTGGCCACCAGGGGCAACTCTGGGCTAGCCTACCGGAACCTTGGACAATCTGGTGTGCCCTGAGAACGAGATATGTGCAGCTCCTATCGGGATTTGTCGGCACATTCGGGTGGCTTTGCTGGTTTAGTTTTACCATTGTCGAGGATGTCTTGTAACCGGGATGCCGAGCCTGATCGGATTGTCTTGGGAGAAGGAATATCCTTCGTTGATCGTGAGAGCTTGTGATGGGCTAAGTTGGGACTCCCCTGCAAGGATTTGAACTTTCGAAAGCCGTGCCCGCAGTTATGGGCAGATGGGTATTTGTTAATGTCGGTTGTAGATAACATGAAACTTAACTTAATTAAAATGCACCAACCGCGTGTGTAACCGTGATGGTCTCTTCTCGGCGGAGTCCGGGAAGTGAACATGGTGTTGGAGAAATGCTTGACGTAGGTTGTTCTAGGATCACTTCTTGATCATAGTTGTTCGACCGTGCGTTTGCCTTTCTCTTCTCGCTCTCTTTTGCGAATAGGTTAGCCACCATATATGCTAGTCGCTTGCTGCAGCTCCACATCATACCTTTGCCTTACCTATAAGCTTAAATAGTCTTGATAACGAGGGTGTGAGATTGCTGAGTGCCCGTGACTCACAGATTCCTTCCTAGACCAGATGCAGGGACCGATGATACCGTTCCAGATGACATGACCGAGCTCAAGTGGGAGTTCGATGAAGACTCTCGTCATTACTATGTGTCTTTCCCAGATGATCAGTAGTGGTGCCCAGTTGGGGCGATCGGGGACTTTGTCGCATTTGGGGGTTGATCTTTATTTTGGTACTGTAGTCGGACCATGAGTATATTGGATGAATGTAATGACTTATTTATGTATTTGTGTGACGTGGCGAGTGTAAGCCAACTATGTACTTTACCCCTTTTATTTATTTACATGGGTTGCTGTGAAGATTACCTCACTTGCGACATTGCTTTCAATGCGGTTATGCCTCTAAGTCATGGTTCGACACGTAGGAGATATAGCCGCATCGAGGGCGTTACAAGTAGGTATTCGGAGCCTTCCCCGACCTTAGGAGCCCCCTGGTTGATCGAATCGTTGGCGTTGTTGAGTCTAGAAAAATGGTTTGAGTCATCTAGGATTTATATATCGGAGAGTTTAGGAATTCTTTTTACTCCCCAGTCCCTTCGTTGCTCTGGTGAGGCATCCTGACGTAGAGTTTTGACTCTTCTCTTCTCAAATTTCACTAAAAAAATTTAGGATCACGCGGGTATCTTGGAATCGTTCCGATCGATTTGTGACAAGAACATTGTTCTTGGTGCCTCCTGTCATTTAGGGGTTGTGGCAGTGTCCCGGGGAGTTAAGCTCCGAGGTGTTGTCGTCACAATTTTATCGTTGAGATTCTGGAATACCTGAGTTTCACCGATATCGAAAATCTCTTTTATGTAGTTGTTGGTGAGATAACCTCGACGCCACCCAGTAATGGGGCGGGAGTTCGGGAGTATTTCCATAACTTGTATAACGGATGCTTTTCGAAGGTTGAGGTAAATGATTTCCGAAGGTTTCTTGGTTATGTGTTGAAGGATGGATACAGCTGGATGTAGGATTTGCTAGATTTGGGTGAGATATTATGCTTCCCCTGTATCCCCAACACCTGATTACATAACCGGAAAGGTTCGGGAGTTTCATAGGTGGGAATTCTTGTAGCTCTAGTTCTTCTTCCGCGGATATTTGGTTTGGGATTGGGTAATCCTCACCAAGTATTCGTTCTTGCCCGTACCTTGTTGGTTTTATTCTTCTACCTCAATTCTAAGTGGCTTCTCAGTTTATGGAAATGTGACCATTTCAATTGGAATGCATTTGTTCATTTTGTTCGGATGTGAAGACTTTATGTTGCAATTTCAACCCATTTGATTCAGCTTCAATATTTGTCTGTCAAGATGCTAATGGATGTCAACCTCTTCAGGATGGCTCCTCCAACGCGCACGATGCTGAATCCTGATCCGCTGCCACCACCTCCACCTCTGGAGGCATGGCAAGCTGTGATGGCCGCTACCAATGCAAACACGCAACTGATCATGCAACTTCTTCAAGAGCGCAACCAAGGGAACCAGGGCCATGGCAACAATCAGAATCAGTCTGCTACACTCAACCAGTTCCTTGCTAACTAGCCAAAGACCTTCAGCAATTGTGTTGAGGCAACAGACGCTGATGATTGGCTCGTGGACATATGCAAGCATTTCGAGTGCAGTAACGTCAGGCCTGAGGACTTTGTCAAGTTTGCCTCCTTCCAACTCTAAGACCAAGCTGCAGAATGGTTTCAGCAGTACAAAGATTCCAGAGGAGGCCGTGTGATTACCTGGGATGAATTCCATCAAGACTTCAAAGCTCATCATATTCCTAAGAGTGTAGTTGAGAGCAAGCGTGAGGAATTCCGCAACCTGAAGCAAGGCATTATGTCTGTTTACCAGTACAACATCATGTTTCAGAAGCTCGCCCGTTTTGCTAAGCAAGACGTCCCTGACGAGAAGAGCATGATATACCAGTTCAGGGGTGTTCTCAGAGAAGAACTCCAGCTAGCTCTCGTCCTTTTTGAGCCCAAGAAGTATGATGAGTTCTACAATATGGCAATGAAGCAAGAGACTGCTCAACTGAAGTGCGATGCTTCCAAGAAGCGAGTCAGAGATGCAACTCCTTCTTCCTCAACTCAAGTGGCTAAGCAGCAAAAGTATTGGCTTCCTCCTCCTCCGTTCCGTCAGCCTTATCAATGGAAGAGCAAAGGTGGCAGTGGATCTTCCCACCCACCCAACCCTGGCTTTCATAACAAGACTTCGTGTCAAGCTCCAAGATCAAGTGCTCCGTATCACCGTCCGCTCTCGGAGGTCACGTGCAACAAGTGCCAACAGAAGGGTCACTATGCCAACAAATGCTTCAATCAGAGGCATCTCCCTCCTCCTCCTGTGAGATCGGCAAGTACCGCAGTGGTCAAGCATAACCCCAAGCACGCCAAGGTCAACTTGATGAATGCAGCTCAGGTAAAGGACTCGTTAGATGTCATCATGGGTAACCTTCCTGTTAACGATATTCCTGCAAAAGTTCTTTTTGACACTGGTGCATCGCGTTGTTTCATCTCGAGACCTTTTGCATCTAAGCATGAATTGGCTCTCCAAGTTTTGCCTAGACCGATAGCAGTTGTCTCTCCGGGTAAACGCATGAATGCTAACTCCAGGGTTCCGGATGTTACTATCACGTTGGGCGACTGCAAGTTTCTGTCATCTCCTACGGTTCTTGGTGACTCGGATATTGATCTTATTCTTGGAATGGATTGGCTTTCTAAGCACAAGGCTCAGCTTGATTGTGCTGCCAGGCAGATTCATTTGACTCATTCGTCTGAGGATGTTATTGTCTTTGCCGCAAGAGATGATACCATTCGTCTGTTTTCTCTCAATGAGAAGGGTGAACTGGATGCCATCTCTCAAATTCCAGTCGTTTGCGAATATCAAGACGTCTTTCCAAAAGAGCTTCCAGGAATGCCTCCGCACCAGCCAGTTGAATTTGTCATCGATCTTGACCCTAGCACGGAACCTGTTTACAAATGTCCTTACAAGCTTGGACCTGAAGAGTTGAAGGAGCTGAAGAAGCAACTCGATATTCAAGAGTGAATGGGTCTCATCCGACCCAGTTCTTCTCCGTGGGGTTGTGGAGTTCTTTTTTGTGAAGAAGAAGGATGGAATGGACCGACTTTGTGTTGACTACCGTCTATTGAACAAGAAGACTATAAAGAACAAGTACCCACTTCCCAACATCAACGAGCTGTTTGAACAACTCAAAGGTGCTCAAGTATTCTCCAAGCTTGATCTCCGTATGGGCTATCACCAGATTCAAATTCGTGAGCAAGATATCCCCAAGACAGCATTCAGAACAAGCTATGGTTCATATGAATACACTGTCATGTCTTTTGGCCTCGTCAACGCTCCTCCGACATTCTCTCGCATGATGAACTTCATCTTCAACCCCTACACAAATGACTTCGTCTTGGTCTACCTCGATGACATTTTGGTCTTTTCCAAGAACAAGGGAGATCATGCCAAGCACTTGCGTTTGGTGCTGGATAAGCTCAGAGAACATCAGTTCTATGCCAAGTTTTCAAAGTGCGAGTTTTGGCTCGATGAGGTTCTCTACATTGGGCATATCATCTCTGCCAAGGGCATAGCGGTGAATCCTGAGAAGGTGTATGCAATTGTGAATTGGGAACCACCTCAGAACGTGAACCAACTCCGCAACTTCCTTGGTCTCGCGAGCTATTGTCGAAGGTTCGTTGTGAACTTCTCAAAGATCGCGAAGCCTTTTTCCAACCTTCTCCAGAAGCACGTGAAGTACGTTTGGTCTCCCGAATGTGACATCGCTTTCAACACCCTGAAAGAGAAATTAGTCACTTCTCCAGTTCTGACTCCTCCTCATGAATCCAAACTGTTCGAGGTCTTCTGTGATGCCTCTCTTCAAGGTCTTGGTGCAGTGTTGATGCAAGAGAAGAAAGTTGTGGCGTATACTTCTCGCCAGTTGAAGCCCAATGAAAGGAACTACCCCACTCATGACATCGAGTTGGCGGCAGTTGTGCATGCTCTTTTGACTTGGAGACATCTCTTATTGGGAAGGAAAGTGGACATCTTCACTGACCACAAGAGTCTCAAGTACATCTTCACTCAGCCTAATCTCAACCTCAGGCAGACTCGTTGGGTCGAAATGATTCAAGAGTATAATCCGAGCATCGAATATACTCCAGGCAAGGCCAATGTAATTGCTAACGCTTTGAGCAGGAAGGCTTACTGCAACAGTCTGATTCTCAAGCCTTACCAACCCGAGCTTTGTGAAGCTTTCCGCAAACTCAATCTGCAAGTTGTTCCTCAAGGTTTCCTCGCCAACCTTCAAGTCTCTCCTACTTTGGAAGATCAGATTCGCGAGGCTCAACTTCTTGATGCTATGGTGAAGAAGGTGAAGATTGGGATTGCCAAGAGTCAACCCAAGTACAAGTGCTATCGTCTTGATGACAAGGATACTCTATTCTTTGAGGATCGCATTGTTGTGCCTAAAGGTGACCTTCGTAAAGTCATTATGAACGAGGCTCACAATTCACTCCTCTCCATCCACCCTGGGAGTACAAAGATGTACCAGGACCTCAAGAAGGCGTATTGGTGGACTCGAATGAAGCGTGAAATTGCTCAGTTCGTGAATGAATGTGATGTCTGCAGAAGAGTGAAGGCAGAACACCAACGACCAGCTGGTCTCCTCCAACCTCTTGCCATTCCAGAATGGAAGTTTGACCACATTGAGATGGACTTCGTGACTGGATTTCCAAAGTCCAAGCGTGGCAATGATGCTATCTTCGTTGTCATCGACAAACTCACTAAAGTGGCTCACTTCCTGCCTATCAAAGAGTCTATCATAGCAGCTCAATTGGCAGAGCTTTATACCTCTCGATTGTCTCTCTGCACGGCATTCTGTAGTTGATATCTTCAGATCGTGGCAGCATATTCACCTCGAAGTTTTGGGATTCTTTTCAGAAGGCCATGGGCACCAACATCCGTTTCAGCACAGCTTTTCATCCTCAAACTAGCGGCCAAGTCGAGCGTGTCAATCAGATTCTTGAAGATATGCTCAGGGCTTGCATTATCTCTTTCGGTATGAAGTGGGAAGATTGTCTTCCATATGCCGAGTTTTCCTACAACAACAGATTTCAAGCGAGTTCGGGCAAGGCCCCATTTGAAATTCTCTATGGCAGGAAGTGTCGTACTCCTCTTAACTGGTCAGAGACTGGTGAATGTCAACTTCTTGGAAATGACTTGATCACAGAGGCAGAAGAGATGTGCAAAGTCATTCGTGATAACCTCAAAGTAGCGCAATCGCGCCATAAGAGCTACTATGATAGTAAGCATCGTGATTTGGCTTTCGAGATCGGAGACCATGTTTAGCTCCGCATTTCTCCAATGAAAGGTACTCGTCGCTTCGGTATCAAAGGGAAGCTTGCCCCTAGATACGTGGGTCCTTTCAAGATCGTCAGCAAGAGAGGCGATCTCGCCTATCAACTCGAGCTTCCCTCCAACTTTGCAAACATGCACAACGTGTTCCATGTCTCTGAGCTCCGCAAGTGCTTCAAGACTCCTGACCGCACCATCAACTTCAAAGACATTGATTTCCAAGAAGACCTTTCTTATCGTGAGCACCCAGTTGCTATTCTTGAAGAGACTGAGCGCAAGACTCGCTACAAGTCAATCAAATTCCTCAAAGTCAAGTGGTCACACCATTCCGACCGTGAAGCCACCTGGGAACGCGAGGATCACCTCCGTTCTGAGTACCCAGAGTTTTTCCAGTCCTAGATCTCGGGACGAGATCCTTTCATAGTGGTGGAGTGTTGTAACACGCTGGATGTAATTTACCTTATCTGTACTCCAACTCTTGCCGTTTCCGGCGTTAAGTTATTTTATTTCCTCGTTGTCTGGTTTTCTTGTCTCCGTGTGTTATTGTCTTTGTCATGCATCTCATCTCATGTCATCATGTGCATTGCATTTGCATACGTGTTCGTCTCATGCATTCGAGCATTTTCCCCGTTGTTCGTTTTGCATTCCAGCGCTCCTATGTCACCCGGTGTCCCTTTCTACCTCTTTTCGTGTGTGGGGGTTAAACATTTCCGGATTGGACCAAGACTTTTCATGTGACCTTGGTTTACTACCGGTAGACCGCCTGTCAAGTTTCGCGCCATTTGGACTTCGTTTGATACTCCAACGGTTAACCGAGGGACCGAAAAGGCCTCGTGTGTGTTGCAGCCCAACACCCTTCCAATTTGGCCCAAAACCCACCTAAACCCTCTCCATCATCTAGAGCGTTCGATCACGATCGCGTGGCCGCAAACCGCACCTCATTTGGAGCTTCCTAGCTCCCTGTACCTCTATATAAAGGGATCCTCCCCGAAATTTTCGGATCTTTCCTACCCTAAACCCTAGCCCCCTTCTTCCTCCGCGCGCCGGACAGCGTCCGCCGGCGCCAGACGTGTCCGACCTGACTGCACCGCCGTTCCGCTCCAGTGGCATCCCGCCACGTGTCCCTCCGTCCTCTCCCGCCGCCTGCGGCCCGCCGGGCCCGAGGAGAGCCCCCGCGGCCCGGGTCTCCTCCGCCGCCGCCCGGGTCTTCTTCTTCCTCTCGCGCCGCCCAACGCCACTTCGCCGCCACGCCGCCCCTTCAACGGCCCCTCGCCAGAAACCGTCAGCCGCCGCCCCGCCGCGCCTAATAGTGCCGCTCGGAGCCACCACCGCGGCAAGCCTCTCTGTCTTCTCCTCCTCCGGCCGGGTCTCCAAGTTCCACGACGAACTCCGGCCAACTCCGACGCCAAGTACCACTCCGGCCGCCGTCGTCCACTGTTCCGGCGAAGTTTTCCATTGATCCTCGAAATCCGCGCCAGATCTGGATCTGGGACGAAGGGTTGACTTTTGCCTCGAAACCCTAATTTTCTTGCAAACTTTGACATGCCATAACTCTGCATCCGTAGCTCCGATTCGTGCGTGTAGCATATCAAAATGTTCATCTCGACGAGTACACCATTTCATCTCATTGCATCATTTTCATTTGAGCTCATCTTGATGCCCGAAATGCTGTTGGAAGGGGGCTATGTGATGAATTTGTCAGATCTGTTTCAGCAAATAGCCTTTTGTCATTTTTGCCATGATTGATGTGTGCATGCTATGATCCTGAGCTCTACATGTGTTTTGTTATATGCCATGCCATCTTTACAGAGGTGCTTGCCATGTATTTTTGTGATATTTGTGGTGACTAGCACAAGCTTGCAAAGTAGCGTAATCGGTAATGCTGATTTCAGGGACTTAGAATTCCTCTAAGTCTTTGTCCTGATTTTGTTGTTATGCCATATGTTCATGTTGTTTCGTAGTGATCCGTGCCTCTTTTGAGGATGATCAGTAAGGATGTTTTGTTGACATTGTGGTGCTCTATCCATCCATGTACTTGTTTGCATTTATGGAGAACCCTAGCTTGAGTCAATCGAGCTCTACTTTTGCTATAAATTGATCCTGGCAGATTGTTGACATGTTTAACGATTTTGTCGAGGATGTTGCTATTGATCCGTGCATGCTATGTTGTTGTTCTTGCCATGTCTAGCTCCTATGCCATGTCTTCTTCATGGGTGTATGCTTAGTTTGTCATGCAATGCTCTGTAGTGAGTGCATTGATCTCGTAAACATGCCTACTCGTTAACTGATTTGCATGCTCCAGTTTTTCACTAAGTTTGAATCTGTTTATGTTTTTGCCATGTTCACATGCTTGCAATTGTATTTTCTGATCCCTTTTGGCTCAAGGTCACTAAGGGACTTTTGTTAAGTGCTTTGAGTAGCTTCATGCGATGCCTTGACTTGCCATGTTAAGTTCCTGTAGCTTGTAGTTTTCATGCTCTAAAGTGTGCTTCCTGATGATAAATTCCAGACTTGTGTTAATTTCACTAAGTCTGAAACCTGTTATCATTTGCTCTTTTTCCATGCTTGTTTGAACCTGTTAATGGATGAATTAGCCGTAGCTTAGTGTTCATCTTTTGTCAAGCATCATGAGTGGATCCCTGCCATGTATTTTGTTGTCATGTTTGAGCGCTGTAGCATATTTATCTTGATGCATTTAGTTGGTCACTTGCTGATTATCGCAGACCGGTGCCATATTTGTTTTGCTTGCCATTTCCAAACCGTGCATCCGATTCCGGTGATCTTTATATCGATTTCAACCGAAATCAACTCCCCTTTCCAGTGGCACTCTTGTTCCAAGTTAAGGCCAGGTTCAATCATTCATTTGCAAATCATGCATATGCATCACATATCGCATCTCGCATATCATACCATGTTTGCATCATGTTGTTTGAGCATTGCACGTGGTTGATTTTGCTCCCTTTTCTTATTGTTCTTGTTTGGGTAGAGCCGGTTGACGAGTTCGTGAACGAGGAGCCCGTTGAGTTCGCTTACGAGGATCAAGGCAACTCTGACACCTTTGCAGGCAAGATGACCGTACCCTCGAAATCACTTCTATCTTTGCTTGTTAGATGCTCGCTCTTTTGCTATGCCTATGCTACGATACCTACCACTTGCTTATCATGCCTCCCATATTGCCATGTCAAACCTCTAACCACCTTGTCCTAGCAAACCATTGTTTGGCTATCTTACCGCTTTGCTCAGCCCCTCTTATAGCGTTGCTAGTTGCAGGTGAAGATTGAAGATCGTTCCTTGTTGGAACATTGTTTATTGCTGGGATATCACTATATTATCTTGTTTATCTTAATGCACCTATATACTTGGTAAAGGGTGGAAGGCTCGGCCTTATGCCTGGTGTTTTGTTCCACTCTTGCCGCCCTAGTTTCCGTCATATCGGTGTTATGTTCCCGGATTTTGCGTTCCTTACACGGTTGGGTTATAATGGGAACCCCTTGATAGTTCGCCTTGAATAAAAGTCTTCCAGCAATGCCCAACATTGGTTTTACCATTCGCCACCTAGCCTCTTTTTCCCTTGGGTTCCGCGGACTCAAGGGTCATCTTTATTTAAACCCCCGGGCCAGTGCTCCTCTGAGTGTTGGTCCAACCTGTCAGCTACCGGTGGCCACTAGGGGCAACTCTGGGCTAGCCTACCGGAACCTTGGACAATCCGGTGTGCCCTGAGAACGAGATATGTGCAGCTCCTATCGGGATTTGTCGGCACATTCGGGTGGCTTTGCTGGTTTAGTTTTACCATTGTCGAGGATGTCTTGTAACCGGGATGCCGAGCCTGATCGGATTGTCTTGGGAGAAGGAATGTCCTTCGTTGACCGTGAGAGCTTGTGATGGGCTAAGTTGGGACTCCCCTGCAGGGATTTGAACTTTCGAAAGCCGTGCCCGTGGTTATGGGCAAATGGGAATTTGTTAATGTCCGGTTGTAGATAACATGAAACTTAAATTAATTAAAATGCACCAACCACGTGTGTAACCATGATGGTCTCTTCTCGGCGGAGTCCGAGAAGTGAACACGGTGTTGGAGTAATGCTTGACGTAGGTTATTCTAGGATCACTTCTTGATCATAGTTGTTCAACCGTGCGTTTGCCTTTCTCTTCTCGCTCTCTTTTGCGAATAGGTTAGCCACCATATATGTTAGTCGCTTGCTGCAGCTCCACATCATACCTTTGCCTTACCTATAAGTTTAAATAGTCTTGCTCGTGAGGGTGTCAGATTGCTGAGTCCCCGTGACTCACAGATTCCTTCCTAGACCGATGATACCGTTCCAGATGACATGACCGAGCTCAAGTGGGAGTTCGATGAAGACTCTCGTCGTTACTATGTGTCTTTCCCGGATGATCAGTAGTGGTGCCCAGTTGGGGCGATCGGGGACTTTGTCGCATTTGGGGGTTGATCATTATTTTGGTATCGTAGTCGGACCATGAGTGTATTGGATGAATGTAATGACTTATTTATGTATTTGTGTGACGTGGCGAGTGTAAGCCAACTATGTACTTTACCCCCTTTTATTTATTTACATGGGTTGTTGTGAAGATTACCACACTTGCGACATTGCTTTCAATGCGGTTATGCCTCTAAGTCGTGCTTCGACACGTAGGAGATATAGCCGCATCGAGGGCGTTACAGCTAACTTACGCAAATAAGAGCGAGAAAAGAAGCAAAGCACGGTCGTGAACTAGAAGTGATCAAGAAGTGATCCTGAAACTACTTACGTTCAAGCATAACACAAGAACCGTGTTCACTTCCTGGACTCCACCGGCAAGAGACCATCACGGCTACACACGCGGTTGATGCATTTTAATTAAGTTAAGTGTCAAGTTCTCTACAACCGGATATTAATAAATTCCCATCTGCCCATAACCGCGGGCACGGCTTTTGAAAGTTCAAAACCCTGCAGGGGTGTCCCGACTTAGCCCATCACAAGCTCTCACGGTCAACGAAGGATATTCCTTCTCCCAGGACAACCCGATCAGACTCAGAATCCCGGTTACAAGACATTTCGACAATGGTAAATGAATACCAGCAAAGCCGTCCGAATGTGCCGACAAATCCTGATAGGATCTACACATATCTCGTTCTCAGGGCACACCGGATTGTCCAAACTTCCGGTAGGCTAACCCAGAGTTGCCCCTGGTGGCCACCGGCGGCTGACAGGTTGGACCAACACTCAGAGGAGCACTGGCCCGGGGGGTTTAAAATAAAGATGATCCTTGAGTCTGTAGAACCCATGGGAAAAAGGCTTAGGTGACAAATGGTAAAACCAAGGTTGGGCCTTGCTGGAGGAGTTTTATTCAAGGCGAACTGTCAAGGGGTTCCCATTATAGCCCAACCGCGTAAGAAACACAAAATCAAGGAACATAACACCGGTATGACGGAAACTAGGGCAGCAAGAGTGGAACAAAACACCAGGCATAAGGCCGAGCCTTCCCCCCTTTACCAAGTGTATAGGTGCATTAAAGTAAACAAGATATAATAATGATATCCCAATAATATCCATGTTCCACACAAGGAACAAACTCCATCTTCACCTGCCACTAGCAATGCTATAAGAGGGGCTGAGCAAAGCGGTAACATAGCCAAACAACGGTTTGCTAGGACAAGGTGGGTTAGAGGCTTGACATGGCAATATGGGAGGCATGATATAGCAAGTGGTAGGTAACGCAGCATAGCAATAGAGCGAGCAACTAGCAAGCAAAGATATATGTGATTTCGAGGGTATGGTGATCTTGCCTGAGATCCCACAAGGAAGAAGAACGAGTCCATGAAGAAGACAAACGGACGTAGTTGAACGGATCCTCACAACTCTGAAACGGAACCGAAGCTAACGAGAGAAGCTACCCGGAAAGAAGCAAGCAACATATTAAACAATCATCACCTAAACCATATTTTAGAGTTGTTAAACATGCAAAGTAAGGTCATCATGTTAAACTAGGCATTTTTCTACCCCAAATACATATAAAGTTTATTTAAATCCAAGCTACGGTTAAGTAGTTATGAAATAAATCATTTTAATAACTTATTTAAGCAAATTTAAACAAACAGCATTTTAAACATTTTAAACATGTATGAAAAAGTCATATTATGAAACTACACAAAATTCTAAGCAACTTTCATGTTAAGTTTGTTTAATTCCGATGCACGGTTGTGGAGTAATTAAATGCAAGAAGAACAGGGGCTTTTCTGCAAAACTGTTTTACATTGGATATTAGACAAATACACTGATAGAAAAAAAACAGGAGCGGGCCATAACTGAAACAGGGCATGGCTGGGGGATTTCTCACCGTGGGCTTGGCCCATGAGTTGGAGGGGAAGCAGGCCGGGGCGCTACTGGGCCTCAGCGCTGGATGGGAGGCTAGCGGCAACGGCTCGAACAGAGTCAACGGGCGCAGTCGACGGTCTGGTTCGAGCAGAGGAGGCTTCGCGCGGCCGACGTGGCTGGCGACGCGGTCAACGCGCCAGGCAGAGGAGGCGCATGGGGCAGCAGTGACGGGGTACATCACTCGAACTCGAGCTCCCGAACAAAGACGAACGTGGCGGCGGGTGCAGGCGAGATCCGGCGACGCGGATCCTGTCCAGGACAGGCGCGGGAGGCGAGATCCGTCGCGAGGAAGCTCTTGGCGGAAGCGAACTTGGACCTGCGGCTTCCATGGCTGACGAGAGAAACTCCTGCGAGAGAGAGAGAGCTGGAGAAAGAAGGACGGGGAGGAGGGACCGAGGGAGAGGGCGCGGGGTCGGCCTGGGGCCTGCTGTGGCCGGCTCGAGGAGAGCCGCTGGTCTCGAGCGCATGAGGAGGGAGGAGCTCGGGGAGGCTCGTTCCTGCTGAAGACGAGGCCATGGGCGACGCTGTCGGGGAGGCGACGAGCGAGGAGGTTGAGGCCCGTGCGAGGTTGGTGCGACTGCTCCATGGGAGGAGCTCCTGGTCGGAGGCTTCGGGGTACTTGAGCACGAGCTCCTACTCGATCCGGCAGCGGGGCAATGAACGGGCGGCGGCCATGGCGCGGTCTCCTGCAATTGATGGGCAGAAAGCAATGGGTTCAGAGAGGGAAACGGGAGGAGCATGGGAAGGAGAAGAAGGGGCGTTGGTGCTCAGCTCCGGCGAAGCTTGCCGGCGGTGACGTGGCATGAGGCGAAGGCTCGGGCTCCTTCTGAGACGTGGGAGGAGGAAAGGCCTCGATCCAATCGGGATTGAGCTCTGGCTGGCTGCGCGAAGGTTTGTTGAGGCATGATCTGGAGGACAGGGGAGATCTAGGAGAGGAATGGCGGCTGCGGGTTGGCTCGAGATGGATCCCGAGGGGAACCAGAGACTGGCGGCTAGGGATTTGTCTGATTTGGGTAGGGGTTGGTCTATATATATAGGGATAATAGGATTAGGTTTGGACCCTCCGATCAAAATCAGACGGTCTCGGATAAATAGGTTAGGAAGCCCAATTAAGAAAATGGAGACGTTTTGTAGATGTTTGGGGATGATCCATACCCAACGGTGACGACTGCCCGGGTCGGGTCCGAGACAGTTTCGGACGCGTGAGAGGGGTCTATGCACTGCGCAAAGAGGGGTAGGCTGGGCCAAGGTGGACTATGTAGAAGGCTTTGGGATGAGAGGAGAGAAGAGAAGTGCGGCCTAGCAAGGTCTTCGGAGACCGAAAACGTCCGACGTGTGACCGGCTATATTGCCGCTATAGTTATCCGTTGGGGCGTCAAACGGACTCCGAATGCGATGAAACTTGGCAGGCGGTCTACTGACAACATAACAACACCGCACGCCAACTTTCATCCCATTCCGAGAACATTTTCCGGCCACTTATAAAATAATATTTCGGAGGTGCCGCGGGCACGTGAAAGTGTGTCTGGGCTCAGAACGGACAACGGAAAGAACGAGGAGACCGGGACGAATGCAAGTTCTGAAAACATGATGATGCAATGCACATGATGACATGACAAGATGCAACATGCAAGCGAATAACATGGCAACGTTGGTGAATAACTGGAAGACACCTGGCGTGTCGGTCTCGGGGCGTCACAACACTCCACCACTACGAGAGGATCTCGTCTCGAGATCTAGGATGGCACCGGAGGGAAAACGAAGAGGAAGAGGAGAGGTAAAACTAATTGCTTCTTTGACAAATGAGTGAAACCAATGAACCTTGCGAGTTTTGAAAGTTGGCAAATGAGACGAACGTGGCGGCGGGCGCAGGCGAGATCCGGCGACGCGGATCCTGTCCAGGATAGGCGCGGGAGGCGAGATCCGTCAAGAGGAAGCTCTTGGCGGCGGCGAACTTGGACCTGGGACTGCCATGGCTGATGAGAGAAACTCCTATGAGAGAGAGATGTGAGAAAGAGAGAGCTGGAGAAAGAAGGATGGGGAGGAGGGACCGAGGGAGAGGGCGCGGGGTCGGCCTGGGGCCTGCTGTGGCCGGCTTGAGGAGAGCTGCTGGTCTCGAGCGCATGAGGAGGGAGGAGCTCGGGTGTAGCGACTCGACCTCAAACGGTCAAGTCTCTGTGCTTCAGTGTCATCCCTGGATCGGTAATGCTGACACACACAGTACTCGAAGGATTTATAACAGAGTAGCAATCACACACTTATTGCATCGGATGTCTCAAAAGAGAACTTATTACAATAAATATGGCTTAAGGCCATCTAATACGATAATAGCGGAAGGCTTGGAAGATAAAGTGAGTCCATCAACTCCAACGACATAGCTGAGCTGCACGGCAACGACCTAACGAACCTTACTCCTCGTCTGAAAGTCTGGAACATAATACAATGCAGCCCAAAAATGGGTCAGCACATGGAATATGCTGGCAAAGTAACACAGTAGAGCAAGAACATAATAATGCTATCACTACATGCATATTTGGCTGGTGGAAAGCTCTATGGTTACAGTTTTGCGAAAAGCCAATTTTTCCCTACAACAAAGGAATAGATTTTAAATTTTACTATCATGGTAGTTGAAACATCATTGAGAAGGTTCCTCCAACTCAATCCCAATTAAAGTGGTTAACATCCCAGCAGCATTAATTAAGAGTGATGAGATACTTAAGATACTCCAAGTACTAGATACTCAAGATTTGTCCATAACCAGGGACACGACTAACCATGATTAGTTTACACACTCTGTAGAGGTTTGCGCACTTTTCCCCATAAGACTCGATCTCCTCCGTTGGATTTCTCGCACTACATGATGTTTGAGAAACGGATGACCGAGACACAGTCTTTCAGAAACATTAACTCTCTACTCCGGGCAGATCATACCAAACCTACAACCCACTACCTGCTGATCCACCTCTTCAAGAGCTTCACGTAACTTACTTAACTATGCTAGAGCCCATAATAGCTTGTGGCTGCACACGGAAGTTTCTAGCATGAATAATCTCAGTTCCCTTTGAGCCTGGGTGGCGGTCCTTAGGAAGATCACACGGGTACTCCGGGATTTACAAAGAATACAGGCAACACTGAGTACTCCAGGTGCCTCAATCCACCCAGATGTAAATTTAAGTTGCCACCTTAAGTTGAACCATTAATTAACAATCTCACCTCTTTCATGGATTTAACTCACCCAAACCACGTCTACGAGCATAGCATAGCAATATAAGCAAAGCGCAGAGGTAACTCCCAAGGGTTGAATGTAACAGGGTAATAGGTTCTACCTCATCAACTACTTCCCAACCCACAAGTTAATGTCATCCTAATCTTGAAATGTTTGAGGATTGGAACTAATGTATAAAAACTGGGTGATAAAGGGGTATGATCAAAGTGTTACTTGCCTTGTTGATGATCCGCGTAACCTAGAGACTCCAAATAACACGCTTCGCACTCCAGGAATTCTATCGCAAACAAACAATAGCATACATAAGCAACAAACAAAGAAGTATGGGTAAAACTCAAATAAGAAGATCTAACCAGAAGTTCAACTTAAGAACTCCGGTTTGCAAAAAGAATCAAACCAAACGGAGCAACGAAACTCAAACGGCAAAAGAAACAAGATCCGTTTACTAATCTGAACTAAGGTCAAATTTTATAGTACCAAAATCTTGTTCAAGTTGGTTAAGAGGAAAGAGGGTCTCAAGACGAAGATCTAGGCTCTTGAATCGCCTGATTCCGACTAACGAGCGAGAAGATAAACTGAAACGAAAATCGGATCAGAAATCGCGATCGAAAATAATCGCGGAAAAATTCCGATAAAAGGAAATTGACGAACAGGCTGACGAATGAGCGTTCGTTATCTGTAACTAACGAGGGAAAACCGTTCGTTAAAACGAACTTCCGGACAAACGTCCGCTAAAAAGAAAAACTAGTGAACTGAAAAAAACGACTAGGGTTTTCTAACGAAAACCGAACGGCGCTAACCTCCGGCGAGGTCCGGCACGGCGGCGGCTCCGACGTGGGCGGCATGGCGCGGGGCGGCGGCGGCAGCGGCGAAGGCGGCGCGGCAACGGCGAGGCGGCGCGGCGGCTCGGCAGCAGCGGCGGCGGCTTGCGGCGGGGCGCGGCTCGAGGCGGGGTGGCGGCTTACGGCGGCGGGGGCGGGGCGGGGTGCCTTGGGGGAGGGGGCACGACGCGGGAACGGGAGTCCGAGCTAGACTCCCTGTCGGTGGCGGTGGCGGCACAGTCTCCTGCCAGGAGACGGCGGCGCGGGGGCGAGGTGGGCCGGCGGGTGGGCTTCGGCCCAGTCGGCCTAGGTGCGCTCTTTTTTTAAACAATTCCAACGAAACTCAGAAAAATCCTAGGAAATAAAATAAAATTCTAAAAATTCCAAAACAAATTTTCACCGTCTAAATAAAATATTTAGAACAAGAGGAACATTTTCTTGGCCCTAAAATGTAGTATTTTGGAGAAGTCATATTATCTCCTCTCATATATTTTTAATTATGAAATATTTTCGGAGAGAAAAATAATTAAAACCAAAATCCTCGTTTCATTATTTGATAAAAATCAAATAAGGAAACCGGGAAATCCCCAACTCTCTCAGTGGGTCCTTGAGTTGCTTAGGATTTCGAGGATTGTGGAACGAAAATGCAATAAAATATGCTATGCAAGAATGACCTATGTATAACATTCCAAATTGAAAATTTGGGATGTTACAAACCTACCCCCCTTAAGATGAATCTCGCCCTTGAGATTCGGGTTGGCTAGAAAATAGGTGTGGGTGGTCTTTGCGAAGGTCATCCTCTCGTTCCCAGGTGGCTTCATCCTTGGTATGGTGGCTCCATTGAACTTTGCAAAACTTGATGACCTTGCTGCGGGTGACTCGACTGGCAAACTCCAAAATCTTGACTGGCTTCTCCTCATAAGTCAAATCACTGTCCAACTGAATCGCCTCCAAGGGTACTGTATCTCTTAACGGTATATCGGCCATCTCAGCATGACACTTCTTCAATATGAAACGTGGAACACGTCATGAACTCCTGACAGTCCTTCAGGTAACTCCAACTTGTAGGCAACTTCTCCCATCCATTCCAAAACACGATACGGTCCTACAAATCTCGGGGTTAACTTTCCTTTAACTCCAAAACGTTTCACTCCTCGCAAGGGGGATACTCATAGATATGCTCTGTCTCCAATTTCGTAGGTTACCTCCTTGCGTTTTGAGTCTGCATAACTCTTCTGCCTGGACTGAGCTATCTTCAGTCTATCACCAATCAGCTTAACCTTCTCTTCAGACTCCTTGATCAAGTCTGGTCCAAACAACTGTCGATCTCCTACTTCATCCCACATTAACGGTGTTCTGCACCTTTGTCTGTACAGGGCTTTGAACGGTGCCATCTTCAAACTGGCTTGGTAGCTATTGTTGTATGAGAACTCTACGTAAGGCAAATTGTCATCCCAACTAGATCCATAATCTAGTGCACAGGCTCTCAACATGTCCTCCAGAATCTGATTGACTCTCTCGGTCTGTCCATCCGTCTGCGGGTGAAATCTTGTACTGAACTCCAATCTCATACCCAAAGTCTGGTGTAACTGATGCCAAAACTTTGAAGTAAACTGTGTTCCTCTATCTGATACGATGGTCCTTGGAACTCCGTGCAGACATACGATCTTGGACATATATATCTTGGCCAACTTCGCACTGGTATAAGTGTGTTTCACTGGGATAAAGTGATCCACTTTGGTCAAGCGACCAACTACTACCCATATGGAATCATATCCTGATTTGGTCCTGGGCAATCCGGTGATAAAGTCCATGCCAAGTTTATCCCACTTCCATTCGGGTATCAGCATAGGCTGTAACAGTCTTGCCGGCTTTTGATGCTGTGCCTTCACTCTCTGACATACATCACATACGGCTACATACTCGGCAATATCCTTCTTCATACCTATCCACCAGAAACGTTCCTTCAAATCCAAATACATCTTGGTGTTTCCAGGGTGTATCGAGTATGGTGAGTCATGAGCCTCCTGTAGTATTAACTTCCTAATCTCTGTGTTATTGGGCACGTATACCCGGTCCTCAAACCATAAGGTATCGTGCTCATCCTCATGAAAACCTTTGGCCTTTCCTTTGCTCATCTTCTCCTTCATCTCAGCAATCTCTTTGTCATCCTTCTGAGCTTCTCAAATCTTTCCCAACAATGTAGACTAAACCTACATTGTTGAAACAAAACCTCTAGGAACAATCTCTAATCGAAGTTCCACGATATCCTCTGCTAACTCCTTTGGCACTCCCTTACTCGCAAGGATGTTAGCATAACTCTTCCGGCTCAAAGCGTCTGCTACGACATTGGCCTTTCCTGGATGATAGTGCAGCTTCATGCCATAATCCTTTATAAGCTCCAACCATCTCCTCTGCCTAAGGTTCAGTTCCTTCTATGTGAAGATGTACTTCAAACTCTTATGATCCGTGTACACATCACAACGGTTTCCAATAAGTTAATGTTTCCAAGTCTTCAATGCATGCACTACAGCTGCTAACTCCAAATCATGCGTGGCATAATTCAACGCGTGAGGTTTTAGTTGTCGCGAGGCATACGAAACAACTCTTCCATCCTGCATAAGCACACATCCAAGTCCCAAGTGAGAGGCGTCGCAATACACTTGGAAGTCCTTATGTATATTTGGCAGTGTTAGCACTAGGGCTGTAGTCAAACGTTTCTTCAACTCCTGAAAACTTGCCTCGCAGTCTTCTGTCCATTTAAACTTGGTATCCTTCTTCAATAACTCCGTCATTGGCTTCGCAATCTTGGAAACATTCTCAATGAATCTCCGATAGTATACGACGAGTCCAAGAAAACTGCGGATCTCGCTAACTGAAGTGGGTGCCAACCATTCAGTGACTGATTGAACATTGGTGGGGTCTACTACTATACCCTCTCCTGATGTAACATGTCCAAGGAATCCGACTTCCTTCAACCAAAACTCGCATTTGTTGAACTTGGTGTACAACTGATGTTCCCTGAGTTTCTCGAGAACTAGTCGCAAATGCTCCCTGTGCTCCTCTTCATTCTTCGAGTATACCATAATATCATCAATGAACACCACAACAAACTTGTCCAAATACTCCATGAACACCTTGTTCATCATGCTCATGAAATAGGCAGGGGCGTTGGTCAGTCCAAATGACATGACCGTATACTCATATAATCCGTAACGCGTGGTGAATGTTGTCTTTGGTATATCTTTCTCTCGAGTCTTCAACTGATGGTATCCCGATCGCAAATCGATCTTTGAAAACACCTTAGCTCCTTGCAGCTGATCAAATAGATCATTGATCATCGTCAGTGGGTACTTGTTCTTGATCGTCACTTCATTCAAGGCCCGATAATCAGCAACCATTCTTAGGGATTTATCCTGCTTCTCAACCAAAAGTACTGGGGCTCCCCAAGGTGATGAACTCCTTCGAATGCATCCTTTCTCCAACAACTCCTTGATATGTTTCTTAATTTCCTCCAGATCATTCGCGGGCATCCAATAGGGTCTCTTGGATATTGGCCCGGTACCTGGCAATAGCTCTATCAAAAACTCGATGTCTCGATCCGGTGGCATGCCTGGTAACTCCTCTGGAAAAACATCCAGGTAATCCCTCACTACAGGCACTTCCTCCTGAACAACTCCCGTGAGGGTATTCACTTGACTCCTCCTAGGCACATGCCTAGATACATACTTAATCCTTTTTCCCTCCAGGGTGGTGAGATAAATCGACTTACTAGCACAGTCAATACTTCCTCCATACTTTGACATCCAGTCCATGCCTAATATCACAATCCAAGATAATTAGGTCAGACGGAAAAACATGGGTGCCAGTGGTTAGGGGTATCTGGTCGCACCATCGACTAGCCATATACTCTGCTCCAGGTGAACTCACTAAGAGAGGGGTCCTAAGGGTTTGGGTTGGTAGTTTAAACTTGTCCACAAATCCCCTTGATATGTATGAATGCGACGCACCAGTATCAAATAGAACAAGAGTGGTAAATGACTTAACCAAAAACTTACCTATTACCGCGTCTGGCTGCTCTTCAACCTCCTCCACGTTAACGTGGTTCACTTGTCCTTTGTTGAATGGATTGGGCTTCTTCCCAGCGCTCCCATTTCCGTTTCCATTCTTTCCTTCAGGGAACTCCGTGGCATAGTGTCCAGTCTTCCCACACTTGAAACAAGTAACGTGACTTAAATCTCTTTTGGCGGGTGTGGCTGGATTGGGGCAGTTCTGATTGTTATTGGCTCCGTTCCCATTCCCATTCTTAGTACCATTGTGATTATGCGATCCTCCTCCGGTGTGGTTATGACCTCCATGGTTATGAACAAGTCCTCCCGAGTTCCGGGTTAGGCGAGGCTTCTGCTGAGATCCTGAGTTATACCTCCCTTGTCCATACTTCCTCTTATGGCTCTCAATCTGCTGTTGCTTCCCTTCAATCATAAGAACCTTATCTACCAACTCCTGGTAGATGTTGAAGGTGGCTACCATCAACTGCATACACATCTCATCATTCAGCCCTTCCATAAACTTCTCCTACTTCGCGGCATCTGTGGCCACATCGTCAGGGGCATAGCGAGATAGCTTGCTAAACTCATCCACATACTGAGCCACAGTACGGTTTCCCTGGCGTAAGTTGCGGAACTCACGCTTCTTCATACTCATAGCTCTAGTTGAGACATGGGCTGTGCGGAAAGCTTGCTGATACTGGTCCCAAGTTACTATGGCTATAGGGTAGGTGACAGTGTAATTCTCCCACCACGATGCTGCTGGTCCATCCAATTGATGTGCGACAAAGCGCACCTTCTCAGCATCGGTACATCCTGCCGTGGTCAACTCCCTTCCAATACGGCATAGCCAATCATCAGCAACTATAGGCTCGGTGCTACTGGAGAACACCGGTGGCTGCAACCTCAAAAAACGGGCTAAGTTGTCAATTGGTGGTGGTGGATTGTTGTTGTTGTTGTTGCCCTGGTTCTGGACTAGCAATTGCATCAGGGTATTCAGTTGCTGGATTAACCGAGTGAGCTCAGGTGGGAAGGCAAATCTGGGGTCACGTATTAGAGGCATCTGATGGGTTTAGATGGAAGAGAGTAGAATAGAATGAGGTCTAATGAGAAGGCACTACCCATATGCACATGAGACAAACACAATCATTTCACTCAATCAATCAAGCAAGGGCATACAAGCGGTCTAGAACTATCGCAAAAGTGTTCAACTACTACTGAATACATGGGGGAATACTACTAATCATTGGGTGGTCATCTAGAAATTTTGATCGATGGAAGATTCCATGATATCTGCTCCAGCTTCGTCTTCAAAGTCATCATCACTCGGGTCGGAGTCGGTGTCGTCGATGATGATGTAGTCCTCCGGACGAATCTCCTTGGGTTCTTCATCTTCTTCTACTGGAGTGGGGTCTCCCATGAATATTCCGATCTTATTAATCAGGTCATCATTCGTTTCCAGTAGTGTCGCAATTTCCTCCTCATATCCATCGCGTGTAGACTTAAGTTCTTCTTCCAGCTCGATGATCCTTGTCTTCGCCTTCTTCAAATCTGTCATGTCGGCGCACATCTGATTTTCCTGGCGTCGAATGTGTTAGTTTAGTTCCTGGATGAAAGCTGCAATTGATCTATCCTTCCTGGTGTTGATCATCTCCCATTGCTCGTCTCAGCGCCCACATATCTGGTAGATAGTGTCCTTAAGATCCTTGTGATATACTTCTGTTGGGGAACGTAGTAATTTCAAAAATTTCCTACGCACACACAAGATCATGGTGATGCATAGCAACGAGAGGGGAGAGTGTTGTCCACGTACCCTCGTAGACCAAAAGCGGAAGCGTTAGCACAATGCGGTTGATGTAGTCGTACGTCTTCACGATCCGACCGATCAAGTACCGAACGAACGGCACCTCCGAGTTCTGCACATGTTCAACTCGATGACGTCCCTTGAACTCCGATCCAGCCGAGTGTTGGGGGAGAGTTTCGTCAGCATGACGGCGTGGTGACGATGATGATGTTCTACCGACGAAGGGCTTCGCCTAAGCACCGCTACGATATGACCGATGTGGATTATCGTGGAGGGGGGCACCGCACACGGCTAAGAGATCCAAGGGATCAATTGTTGTGTCTTTGGGGTGGCCCCTGCCCCTGTATATAAAGGAGTGGAGGAGGGGGAGGGCCGGCCCTCTCTATGGCGCGCCCTAGGGGAGTCCTACTCCCACCGGTAGTAGGATTCCCCCTTTCCTAGTAGAACTAGGAGCCCTTCCAAGTAGTAGGAGTAGGATGGAAGGAAAGGGAAGGGAAAAGGAGAAGGAAGGAAGGGGGCGCCCCCCTCCCTAGTCCAATTCAGACCAGCCCATGGGGAGGGGTGCGGCCACCCTTTGAGGCATTTCTCTCCTTTCCCGTATGGCCCATTAAGGCCCAATACGAATTCCCGTAACTCCCCGGTACTCCCGAAAATAACCGAATCACTCGGAACCTTTCCGATGTCCGAATATAGTCGTCCAATATATCGATCTTTATGTCTCGACCATTTCGAGACTCCTCATCATGTCCCCAATCTCATCCAGGACTCCGAACTCCTTCGGTACATCAAAACACATAAACTCATAATATAACCATCATCGAACTTTAAGCGTGCGGACCCTATGGGTTCGAGAACTATGTAGACATGACCGAGACACGTCTCCGGTCAATAACCAATAGCGGAACCTGGATGCTCATATTCGCTCCTACATATTCTACGAAGATCTTTATCGGTCAAACCGCATAACAACATACGTTGTTCCCTTTGTCATCGATATGTTACTTGCCCGAGATTCGATCATCGGTATCTCAATACCTAGTTCAATCTCGTTACCGGCAAGTCTATTTACTCGTTCCGTAACACATCATCCCGCAACTAACTCATTAGTTGCAATGCTTGCAAGGCTTATAGTGATGTGCATTACCGAGTGGGCCTAGAGATGCCTCTCCGACAATCGGAGTGACAAATCCTAATCTCGAAATACGCCAACCCAACAAGTACCTTCAGAGACACCTGTAGAGCACCTTTATAATCACCCAGTTACGTTGTGACATTTGGTAGCACACAAAGTGTTCCTCCGGTAAACAGGGGTTGCATAATCTCATAGTCATAGGAACATGTATAAGTCATGAAGAAAGCAATAGCAACAAACTAAACGATCAAGTGCTATGCTAACGGAATGGGCCAAGTCAATCACATCATTCTCTAATTATGTGATCCTGTTAATCAAATGACAACTCATGTCTATGGCTAGGAAACTTAACCATCTTTGATTCAACGAGCTAGTCAAGTAGAGGCATACTAGTGACATACTGTTTGTCTATGTATTCACACATGTATTATGTTTCCGGTTAATACAACTCTAGCATGAATAATAAACATTTATCATGATATAAGGAAATAAATAATAACTTTATTATTGCCTCTAGGGCATATTTCCTTCAGTCTCCCACTTGCACTAGAGTCAATAATCTAGTTCACATTGCCATGTGATTTAACATCAATAGTTCACATCACCATGTGATTAACACCCATAGTTCACATCATCATGTGACCAACACCCAAAGGGTTTACTAGAGTCAATAATCTAGTTCACATCGCTATGTGATTAATACCCAAAGAGTACTAAGGTGTGATCATGTTTTGCTTGTGAGGGAAGTTTAGTCAACGGGTCTGCTACATTCAGATCCGTATGTATTTTGCAAATTTCTATGTCAACAATGCTCTGCACGGAGCTACTCTAGCTAATTTCTCCCACTTTAAATATGTATCCAGATTGAGACTTTGAGTCATCTGGATCAGTGTCAAAACTTGCATCGACATAACCCTTTACGACGAACCTTTTTGTCACCTCCATAATCGAGAAACATATCCTTATTCCACTAAGGATAATTTTGACCGCTGTCCAGTGATCTACTCCTAGATCACTATTGTACTCCCTTGCCAAAAATAGTGTAGGGTATACAATAGATCTGGTAAACAGCATGGCATATTTTAGAGAACCTATGACCAAGGCATAGGGAATGAGTTTCATTCTCTTTCTATCTTCTGCCGTGGTCGGGCTTTGAGTCTTACTCTGTTTCACACCTTGTAACACAGGCAAGAACTCTTTCTTTGACTGTTCCATTTTGAACTACTTCAAAATCTTGTCAAGGTATGTACTCATTGAAAAACTTATCAAGCGTCTTGATCTATCTCTATAGATCTTGATGCTCAATATGTAAGCAGCTTCACCGAGGTCTTTCTTTGAAAAACTCCTTTCAAACACTCCTTTATGCTTTGCAGAATAATTCTACATTATCTCCGATCAACAATATGTCATTCACATATACTTATCAGAAATGATGTAGTGCTCCCACTCACTTTCTTGTAAATACAGGCTTCACCGCAAGTCTGTATAAAACTATATGCTTTGATCAACTTATCAAAGCGTATATTCCAACTCCGAGATGCTTGCACCAGTCCATAGATGGATCGCTGGAGCTTGCATATTTTGTTAGCACCTTTAGGATTGACAAAACCTTCTGGTTGCATCATATACAACTCTTCTTTAATAAATCCATTAAGGAATGCAGTTTTGTTTATCCATTTGCCAGATTTCATAAAATGTGGCAATTGCTAACATAATTCGGACAGACTTAAGCATAGATACGAGTGAGAAACTCTCATCATAGTCAACACCTTGAACTTGTCGAAAACCTTTTTGCAACAATTCTAGCTTTGTAAATAGTAACACTACTATTAGCGTTCGTCTTCCTCTTTAAGATCCATTTAATCTCAATGGCTCGCCGATCAATGGGCAAGTCAATTAAAGTCCATACTTTTTTCTCATGCATGGATCTCATCTCAGATTTCATGGCCTCAAGCCATTTCACGGAATCTGGGCTCATCATCGCTTCCTCATAGTTCGTAGGCTCGTCATGGTCAAGTAACATGACCTCCAGAACAGGATTACCATACCACTCTGGTGCGGATCTCACTCTGGTTTACCTACGAGGTTCGGTAGTAACTTGATCTGAAGTTACATGATCATCATCATTAGCTTCCTCACTAATTGGTGTAGTAGTCATCGGAACATATTTCTGTGATGAACTACTTTCCAATAAGGGAGCAGGTACAGTTACCTCATCAAGTTCTACTTTCCTCCCACTCACTTCTTTCGAGAGAAACTCCTTCTCTAGAAAGGATCCATTCAAAGCAACGAATATCTTGCCTTCGGATCTGTGATAGAAGGTGTACCCAACATTTTATTTTGGGTATCCTATGAAGACGCACTTCTCTGATTTGGGTTTGAGCTTATCAGGTTGAAACTTTTTCACATAAGCATTGCAACCTCAAACTTTAAGAAACGACAGCTTAGGTTTCTTGCCAAACCATAGTTCATACGGTGTCGTCTCAACGGATTTAGATGGTGCCCTATTTAACATGAATGCAGCTGTCTCTAATGCATAACCCCAAAACGATAGTGGTAGATCGGTAAGAGACATCATAGATCGCACCATATCTAATAAAGTATGGTTATGACGTTCGGACACACCATTACACTGTGGTGTTCTAGGTGGCGTGAGTAGTGAAACTATTTCACATTGTTTTTAACTGAAGGCCAAACTCGTAACTCAAATATTTTACTTCTGCGATCATATCGTAGAAACTTTTATTTTTGTTACGATGATTCTCCACTTCACTCTGAAATTCTTTGAACTTTTCAAATGTTTTAGACTTGTGTTTCATCAAGTAGATATACTCATATCTGCTCAAATCATCTGTGAAGATCAGAAAATAATGATACCTGCCACGAGCCTCAATATTCATCGGACCACATACATCAGTATGTATGATTTCCAACAAATCTGTTGCTTGCTCCATTGTTCCAGAGAACGGAGTCTTAGTCATCTTGCCCATGAGGCATGGTTCGCAAGCATCAACTGGTTCATAATCAAGTGATTCCAAAAGCCCATCAGCATGGATTTTCTTCATGCGCTTTACACCAATATGACCTAAACGGCAGTGCCACAAATAAGTTGCACTATCATTATTAACTTTGCATCTTTTGGTTTCAATATTATGAATATGTGTATCACTACGATCGAGATCCAACGAACCATTTTCATTGGGTGTGTAACCATATAAGGTTTTATTCATGTAAACAGAACAACAATTTATTCTCTTACTTAAATGAATAACCGTATTGCAATAAACATGATCAAATCATATTCATGCTCAACGCAAACACCAAATGACACTTATTTAGGTTCAACACTAATCCCAAATGTATAGGGAGTGTGCGATGATGATCATATCAATCTTGGAACCACTTCCAACACACATCGTCACTTCACCCTTAACTACTCTATGTTCATTCTGCAACTCCCGTTTCGAGTTACTACTCTTAGCAACTGAACCAGTATCAAATACCGAGGGGTTGATACGAACACTAGTAAAATACACATCAATAATCTGTATATCAAATATACCTTTGTTCACTTTGCCATCCTTCTTATCCGCCAAATACTTGGGGCAGTTACGCTTCCAGTGACCAGTCCCTTTGAAGTAGAAGCACTTAGTCTCAGGCTTAGGACCAGACTTGGGCTTCTCCACTTGAGCAACAACTTGCTTGCCGTTCTTCTTGAAGTTCCCCTTCTTCCCTTTGCCCTTTTCTTGAAACTAGTGGTCTTGTCTACCATCAACACTTGATATTTTTCTTGATTTCTACCTTTGTCGATTTCAGCATTACGAAGAGCTTGGGAATCGTTTCCGTTATCCCTTGCATATCATAGTTCATCACGAAGTTCTACTAACTTGGTGATGGTGACTAGAGAATTTTGTCAATCACTATTTTATCTGGAAGATTAACTCCCACTTGATTCAAGCGATTGTAGTACCCAGACAATCTGAACACATGCTCACTGCTTGAGCTATTCTCCTCCATCTTTTAGCTATAGGACTTGTTGGAGACTTCATATCTCTCAACTCGGGTATTTGCTTTAAATATTAACTTCAACTCCTAGAACATCTCATATGGTCCATGACGTTCAAAACGTCTTTGAAGTCCCGATTCTAAGCCGTTTAAGCATGGTGCACTAAACTATCAAGTAGTCATCATATTGAGCTAGCCAAATGTTCATAACATCTGCATCTGCTCCTGCAATAGGTTTGTCACCTAGCGGTGCACCAAAGACATAATTCTTCTGTGCAGCAATGAGGATAAACCTCAGATCACGGACTAAGTTCATGATAAATTAAAGTTCAATTAATCATATTACTTAAGAACTCCCACTTAGATAGACATCCCTCTAATCCTCTAAGTGATCACGTGATCCAAATCAACTAAACCATGTCCGATCATCACGTGAGATGGAGTAGTTTCAATGGTGAACATCACTATGTTGATCATATCTACTATATGATTCACGCTCGACCTTTCGGTCTCCGTGTTCCAAGGCCATATCTGTTATATGCTAGGCTCGTCAAGTTTAACCTGAGTATTCCGTGTGTGCAACTGTTTTGCACCCGTTGTATTTGAACGTAGAGCCTATCACACCCGATCATCACGTGGTGTCTCAGCACAAAGAACTTTCGCAATGGTGCATACTCAGGGAGAACACTTGTACCTTGATAATTAGTGAGAGATCATCTTATGAAGCTACCGTCGAACTAAGCAAAATAAGATGTATAAAAGATAAACATCACATGCAATCAAAATATGTGACATGATATGGCCATCATCATCTTGTGCCTTTGATGTCCATCTCGAAAGTATCGTCATGATTTCCATCATCACCGGCATGACACCAGGACCTCCATCATCTTGATCTATATCAATGTGTCGTCACATGGTCGTCTCGCCAACTACTGCTCTTGCAACTATTGCTATCGCATAGCGATAAAGTAAAGCAATTATTTGGCGCTTGCATCTTATGCAATAAAGAGACAACCATAAGGCTTCTGCCAGTTACCGATAACTTCAACAAAACATGATCATCTCATACAGCAACTTATATCTCATCACGTCTTGACCATATCACATCACAACATGCCCTGCAAAAACAAGTTAGACGTCCTCTACTTTGTTGTTGCAAGTTTTACGTGGCTGCTACGGGCTGAGCAAGAACCGTTCTTACCTACGCATCAAAACCACAACGATAGTTTGTCAAGTTGGTGCTGTTTTAACCTTCGCAAGGACCGGGCGTAGCCACAATCGCTTCAACTAAATTTGGAGAAACTGACACCCGCCAGCCACCTGTGTGCAGCACGTCAGTAGAACTAGTCTCGCGTAAGCGTACGCGTAATGTCGGTCCGGGCCGCTTCATCCAACAATCCTGCCGAACCAAAGTGTGACATGCTGGTAAGCAGTATGACTTATATCGCCCACAACTCACTTGTGTTCTACTCGTGCATATTATCAACGCATAAAACCTAGGCTCGGATGCCACTATTGGGGAACGTACTAATTTCAAAATTTTCCTACGCACACGCAAGATCATGGTGATGCATAGCAACAAGAGGGGAGAGTGTTGTCCATGTACCCTCGTAGACCGAAAGCGGAAGCGTTAGCACAACGCGGTTGATGTAGTCGTACGTCTTCACGATCCGACCGATCAAGTACCGAACGCACGGCACCTCCGAGTTCTGCACACGTTCAAATCGATGACGTCCCTCGAACTCCGGTCCAGCCGAGTGTTGAGGGAGAGTTTCGTCAGCACGGCAGCATGGTGACGATGATGATGTTCTACCGACGTAGGGCTTCGCCTAAGCACCGCTACAATATGACCGAGGTGGATTATGGTGGAGGGGGGGCACCGCACACGGCTAAGAGATCCAAGGGATCAATTGTTGTGTCTTTGGGGTGCCCCCTGCCCCTGTATATAAAGGAGTGGAGGAGGGGGAGGGCCGGCCCTCTCTATGGCGCGCCCTAGGGGAGTCCTACTCCCACCGGGAGTAGGATTCCCCCTTTCCTAGTAGAACTAGGAGCCCTTCCAAGTAGTAGGAGTAGGAGGGAAGAGGAAAGGGAAGAGAAAAGGAGAAGGAAGGAAGGGGGCGCCCCTCCTCCCTAGTCCAATTCGGACCAGCCCATGGGGAGGGGTGCGGCCACCCTTTGAGGCCTTTCTCTCCTTTCCCGTATGGCCCATTAAGGCCCAATATGAATTCCCGTAACTCCCCGATACTCCCGAAAATAACCGAATCACTCGGAACCTTTCCGATGTCCGAATATAGTCGTCCAATATATCGATCTTTACGTCTCGACCATTTCAAGACTCCTCGTCATCTCCCCGATCTCATCCGGGACTCCGAACTCCTTTGGTACATCAAAACACATAAACTCATAATATAACCGTCATCGAACTTTAAGCGTGCGGACCCTACGGGTTCGAGAACCATGTAGACATGACCGAGACACGTCTCCGGTCAATAACCAATAGTGGAACCTGGATGCTCATATTCGCTCCTACATATTCTACGAAGATCTTTATCGGTCAAACCGCATAACAACATACGTTGTTCCCTTTGTCATCGGTATGTTACTTGCCCGAGATTCGATCGTCGGTATCTCAATACCTAGTTCAATGTCGTTACCAGCAAGTCTATTTACTCGTTCCGTAACACATCATCCTGCAACTAACTCATTAGTTGCAATGCTTGCAAGGCTTATAGTGATGTGCATTACCGAGTGGGCCTAGAGATACCTCTCCGACAATCGGAGTGACAAATCCTAATCTCGAAATGTGCCAACCCAACAAGTACCTTCGGAGACACCTGTAGAGCACCTTTATAATCACCTAGTTACGTTGTGACGTTTGGTAGCACACAAAGTGTTCCTCCGGTAAACGGGGGTTGCATAATATCATAGTCATAGGAACATGTATAAGTCATGAAGAAAGCAATAGCAATAAACTAAACGATCAAGTGCTATGCTAACAGAATGGGTCAAGTCAATCACATCATTCTCTAATGATGTGATCCCGTTAATCAAATGACAACTCATGTCTATGGCTAGGAAACTTAACCATCTTTGATTCAACAAGCTAGTCAAGTAGAGGCATACTAGTGACATACTGTTTGTCTATGTATTCACACATGTATTATGTTTCCGGTTAATACAATTCTAGCATGAATAATAAACATTTATCATGATATAAGGAAATAAATAATAATTTTATTATTGCCTCTAGGGCATATTTCCTTCAACTTCTCCAATGCGTCCCATGGTGATGTGAGCTGCCATACTCTTTCTTAAACTCCAGATTGGTGCATCGGAGGAAAATTCTATGGGCTTAGTGACTGGCGTGAATGTCCTTCCTGGAACTTGAACTTGAATCATCCATCGCTCCTCTTCTGGTAAAGTGGTGTTGTATGTCCCGGTGAAGCTTGGTATTCCTATATTCATGTACCTAGTGACTTCCTTCAAGTGTCGTCCAAAAGGTGCGTCTTCATCCATTTGTGCAAACTTGTTCTTCATCTCCGCCATCCTAAAGAGCAGAAAATGGAGAGGAGTCAGAAATGAGAAGAGAATAGTGATCTAGGGCTTTAGCTTAGTGCTCGTGTCCTACACTCAGCGTGTGCTCTGATACCATCGTTGTAGCGACTCGACCTCAAACGGTCAAGTCTCTGTGCTTCAGTGTCATCCCTGGATCGGTAATGCTGACACACACAGTACTCGAAGGATTTATAACAGAGTAGCACTCACACCCTTATTACATTGGATGTCTAAAAAGAGACCTTATTACAATAAATATGGCTTAAGGCCATCTAATACGATAACAGCGGAAGGCTTGGAAGATAAAGTGAGTCCATCAACTCCAACGGCATAGCTGAGATGCACGGCAACGACCTAACGAACCTTACTCCTCGTCTGAAAAGTCTGCAACATAATACGTTGCAGCCCGAAAACGGGTCAGCACATGGAATATGCTGGCAAAGTAACACAGTAGAGCAAGAACAGAATAATGCTATCACTACATGCATATTTGGCTGGTGGAAAGCTCTATGGTTACAGTTTTGCGAAAAGCCAATTTTTCCCTACAACAAAGGAATAGATTTTAAATTTTACTATCATGGTAGTTGAAACATCATTAAGAAGGTTCCTCCAACTCAATCCCAATTAAACTGGTTAACAACCCAACAGTACTAATTAAGAGTGATGAGATACTTAAGATACTCCAAGTACTAGATACTCAAGATTTGTCCATAACCGGGGACACGACTAACCATGATTAGTTTATACACTTTGTAGAGGTTTGCGCACTTTTCCCCACAAGACTCGATCTCCTCCGTTGGATTTCTCGCACTACATGATGTTTGAGAAACGGATGACCGAGACACAGTCTTTCAGAAACATCAACTCTCTACTCCGGGCAGACCATACCAAACCAACAACCCACTACCTGCTGATTCACCTCTTCAAGAGCTTCACGTAACTTACTTAACTATGCTAGAGCCCATAATAGCTTGTGGCTGCACACGGAAGTTTCTAGCATGAATAATCTCAGTTCCCTTTGAGCCTGGGTGTCGGTCCATAGGAAGATCACACGGGTACTCTGGGATTTCCAAAAAATACAGGAAACACTGGGTACTCCAGGTGCCTCAGTCCACCCAGATGTAAATATAAGTTGCCACCTTAAGTTGAACCATTAATTAACAATCTCACACCTGTCATGGATTTCACTCACCCAAACCACGTCTACGAGCATAGCATAGCAATATAAGCAAAGCGTAGAGGTAACTCCCAAGGGTTGAATGTAACAGGGTAATAGGTTCTACCTCATCAACTACTTCCCAACCCACAAGTTAATGTCATCCTAATCATGCAATTTTTCAGGATTGGAACTAATGCATAAAAACTGGGTGATAAAGGGGTATGATCAAAGTGTTACTTGCCTTGCTGACGATCCGCGTAACCTAGAGACTCCAAATAACATGTTTGCGCTCCGGGAATTCTATCGCAAACAAACAATAGCATACATAAGAAACAAACAAAGAAGCACGGGTAAAACTCAAATAAGAATATATAACCGAAAGTTCAACTTAAGAACTCCGGTTTGCAAAAAGAATCAAACCAAATGGTGCAACGAAACTCAAACGGCGAAAGAAACAAGATCCGTTTACTAATCTGAACTAAGGTCAAATTTTATAGTACCAAAATCTTGTTCAAGTTGGTTAAGCGGAAAGAGGGTTTCAAGACGAAGATCTAGGCACTTGAATCGCCTGATTCCGACTAACGAGCGAAAAGATAAACCGAAACGAAAATCGGATCGGAAATCACGATCGAGAATAATCACAGAAAAATTCTGATAAAAGAAAACTGACAAACAGGCTAACGAACGGGCGTTCGTTGTCTATAACTAACGATCGAAAACCGTTCGTTAAAACGAACGTCCGGACGAACGTCCGCTAAAAAGAAAAAGCGAAAAGAAAAACTGGCGAACCGAAAAAAACGACTAGGGTTTTCTAACAAAAACCGAACGACGCTAACCTCCCGCGAGGTCTGGCAGAGCGGCGGCTCCAGCGTGGGCGGCATGGCGCGCGGCGGCGGCGGCAGCGGCGAAGGCGGCGCGGCAGCGGCGAGGTGGCGCCGCGGCGGCGGCAACGGGCGGCGGCGGCTTGCGGCGGGGCGCGGCTCGAGGTGGGGCGGCGGCTTACGGTGGCGGGGGCGCGACTTATAAAGGGGGCGGGGCGGGGTGCCTTGGGGGAGAGGGCACGGCGCCGGAACGGGAGTCCGAGCCAGACTCCCTGTCGGCGACGGCGGCGGCGTAGTCTCCTACTAGGAGACGGCGGCGCGGGGGCGAGGTGGGCCGGCGGCTGGGCTTCGGCCCAGTCGGCCTAGGCGCGCTCTTTTTTTAAACAATTCCGCCAAAACTCAAAAAAAATCCTAGGAAATAAAATAAAATTCTAAAAATGCCAAAACAAATTTTCACCGTCTAAATAAAATATTTAGAACAAGATGAACATTTTGTTGGCCCTAAAATGCAGTTTTGAAAACGTGTAATTTTTCTAATGGAAATAAAATCCAAATAAAAATAAATAAAATCAAATAAACGATTTTAATATTTTTCCTCCAATATTTCATTTATTTTGGAGAAGTCATATTATCTCCTCTCATATATTTTTAATTATGAAATATTTTCGGAGAGAAAAATAATTAAAACCAAAATCCTCGCTTCATTATTTGATAAAAATCAAATAAGGAAACTGGGAAATCCCAAACTCTCTCCGTGGGTCCTTGAGTTGCTTAGGATTTCGAGGATTGCGGAACGAAAATGCAATAAAATATGATATGCAAGAATGACCTATGTATAACATTCCAAATAGAAAATTTGGGATGTTACATCGGGGAGGCTCATTCCCGCTGAAGACGAGGCCATGGGCGATGCTGTCGGGGAGGCGACGAGCGAGGAGGTTGAGGCCCACACGAGGTTGGTGCAGCTACTCCATGGGAGGAGCTCTTGGTCGGAGGCTTCGGGGTAGTTGAGCACGAGCTCCTGCCCGATCCGGCAGCGGGGCGATGAACGGGCGGCGGCCATGGCGCGGTCTCCTGCAACTGATGGGCAGAAAGCAAAGGGTTCAGAGAGGTAAACGGGAGGAGCATGGGAAGGAGAAGAAGGGGCGTTGGTGCTCAGCTCCGGCGAAGCTTGCCGGCGGTGACGTGGCACGAGGCGAAGGCTCGGGCTCCTTCTGAGACGAGGAAGGAGGAAGGGCCTCGATCCAATCAGGATTGAGCTCTGGCTGGCTGCGTGAAGGTTGGTTGAGGCATGATCTGGAGGATAGGGGAGATCTAGGAGAGGAATGGCGGCTGCCGGTTGGCTCGGGATGGATCCCGAGGGGAACCAGAGACTGGCGGCGGGGAGGAGGATCCCTAGAAATTAGGGACTTGTCTGATTTGGGTAGGGGTTGGTCTATATATATAGGGACAATAGGATTAGGTTTGGACCCTCCAATCAAAATCAGACGGTCTCGAATAAATAGGTTAGGGAGCCCGATTAAGAAAACGGAGACGTTTTGTAGATATTTGGGGATGATCCGGACCCAACGGTGACGACTGTCCGGGTTGGGTCCGGGACAGTTTCGGATGCGCGAGAGGGGTCTATGCACTTCGCAAAGAGGGGTAGGCTGGGCCAAGGTGGATTTTGTAGAAGGCCTTGGGCTGAGAGGAGAGAAGGGAAGTGCAGCCCGGCAAGGTTTTCAGAGACCAAAAACGTCCGACGTGTGACCGGCTATACTGCCGCTATAGTTATCCGTTGGGGCGTCAAACGGACTCCGAATGCGATGAAACTTGCAGGCGGTCTACTGAAAACATAACAACACCGCACACCAACTTTCATACCATTCCAAGAACATTTTCCGGCCACTTATAAAATAATATTTCGGAGGTGCCGCGGGCGCGTGCAAGTGTGTCTGGACTCAGAACGGACAACGGAAAGAACGAGGAGACCAGGATGGATGCAAGTTTTGAAAACATGATGATGCAATGCACATGATGACATGATAATATGCAACACGCAAGCAAATGACATGGCAACGTCGGCGAATAACTGGAAGACACTTGGCACGTTAGTCTCGGGGCATCACAGTATGGTCCTACAAATCTTGGGGCTAACTTTCCTTTGACTCCAAATTGTTTAACTCCTCGAAGTGGTAACACACGGAGATATGCTCTGTCTCTGATTTCATAGGCTACCTCCTTGCATTTAGTGTCAGCATAACTCTTTTGCCTGGACTGAGCTACCTTCAGTCTATCATGAATCAACTTAACCTTCTCTTCAGACTCTCTGATTAAATCTGGTCCGAACAACTGACGGTCTCCAACTTCATCCCACATCAATGGTGTCCTGCACCTCCTTCCATACAAATCTTCCAAAGGAGCCATCTTCAAAATAGCTTGGTAACTATTGTTATATGAGAACTCTGCATATGGCAAATTATCATCCCAACTAGATCCATAATCTAGCGCACAAGCTCTTAACATGTCCTCCAGAATCTGATTGAGTCTCTCGGTCTGTCCATCTATCTGCGGATGAAAGGTTGTACTGAACTCTAGCCTGGTACCCAAAGTCTTGTGTAATTGATTCCAAAACTTTGAGGAAAACTATGTTTCTCTATCTGATACGATGGTCCTCGGAACTCCATGCAGACATACGATCCTGTTCATATATATCTTGGCTAACTTCGCACTCGTATAAGTGGTTTTCATAGGGATAAAGTGAGCCACTTTGGTTAAGTGATCAACTACTACCCAGATGGAGTCATAACCTGATTGCATCCTGGGTAATCCGCTGATGAAATCCATGCCAAGCTTATCCCACTTCCATTCGGGTATCAGCATAGGCTGGAGTAATCCTGCTGGTTTCCGATGTTCTGCCTTAACTCTCTGACATACATCACATACTGCTACATAGTCGGCAATATCCTTCTTCATACCCGTCCACCAGAAACGTTCCTTCAAATCCAAATACATCTTGGTGTTTCCTGGGTGAATCGAGTATGGCGAGTCATGAGCCTCCTGAAGTATTAACTTCCTGATCTCTGAATCATTGGGCACATAAATATGATCCTCAAACCATAAAGTTTTGTGTTCATCCTCACAAAAACCTTTGGCTTTTCCTTTACTCATCTTTTCCTTTATCTCCGCAATATGGAATATGGAAGAATTATGCCACGCATGATTTGGAGTTAGCAGCCGTAGTGCATGCGCTCAAGACCTGGCGAGAAGCGTCGCAATATACTTGGAAGTCCTTGCGTATATCCAGAAGAATTAGCACCGGGGCTGTAACTAAATGTTTCTTCAACTCATGAAAACTGGCCTCACATTTGTCGGTCCATTTCAACTTGGTGTCCTTCTTCAATAACTTTGTCATGGGTTTCGCAATCTTGGAAAAATTCTCAATGAATCTCCGGTAATATCCTGCGAGTCCAAGAAAACTGTGTATCTCTCCAACTGAGGTGGGTGCCAACCACTCAGTGACAGACTGAACCTTGGAAGGGTCTATTGCTATACCTTCTCCAGATATATCGTGTCCAAGAAATCCAAATTCCTTCAACTAAAACTCACATTTGCTGAACTTGGCATATAGCTGATGTTCCCTGAGCTTCTCGAGAACTAAGCGCAAATGTTCTTTGTGTTCTTCTTCATTCTTCGAGTATACCAGTATATCATCAATGAACACCACAACAAACTTATCCAAGAACTCCATGAACACCTTATTCATCATACTCATAAAGTAGGCAGGGGCATTAGTCAAACCAAAAGACATGACAGTGTACTCATATAGCCCGTACCTTGTGGTAAAAGCTGTCTTAGGTATATCCTGTTCTCGGATCTTCAGCTGGTGGTATCCTGATCGAATATTGATCTTGGAGAATACTTTAGCTCCCTGCAGCTGGTCAAACAAATCATTGATCATCAGTAGTGGGTATTTGTTCTTGATCGTCACCGAGGGAGTCCTGGATTAGGGGGTCCTCGGATAGCCGGACTATATACTTTGGCCGGACTGTTGGACTATGAAGATACAAGATTGAAGACTCCGTCCAGTGTCCAGGTGGGACTCTCCTTTGCGTGGAAGTCAAGCTTGGCAATTCGATATGTAGATCTCCTCCCTTGTAACCGACTCTGTGTAACCCTAGCCCCCTCCGGTGTCTATATAAACCGAAGGGTTTAGTTCGTGGGACGAAAACAATCAGAATCATAGGGTAACTTCTAGGGTTTAGCCTCTATGATCTCGTGGTAGATCAACTCTTGTAATACTCATATCATCAAGATCAATCAAGCAGGACGTAGGGTATTACCTCCATCGAGAGGGCCCGAACCTGGGTAAACATTGTGTCCCCTGCCTCCTGTTACCATCCGCCTTAGACGCACAGTTCGGGACCCCCTAGCCGAGATCCGCCGGTTTTGACACCGACATTGGTGCTTTCATTGAGAGTTCCACTGTGCCGTCGCCATAAGGCTTGATGGCTCCTTTGATCATCGGCAACGATGCGATCCAGGGTGAGGTTTTTCTCCCCGGACAGATCTTCGTATTCGTCGGCTTCGTACTGCGGGCCAACTCGCTTGGCCATCTGGAGCAGATCGAGAGCTACGCCCCTGGCCATCAGGTCAGGTTTGGAAGCTTAAACTACACCGCCAACATCCGCGGAGACTTGATCTTCGACGGATTCGAGCCCATGTCAGGTGCGCCACGCAGTCTCGACGAGCATGACTTAGCTCTGCCGTCGGATGGTGTCCGGGAGATCACACCTGTGGCTACTCCGGCCTTCGATCCGGAGCAGATCTTGTCGTCCTAGGACGGGTGGATAGACCCCGCCATGGAGGCTGCACACTCAGCGGCGATAGAGCCAAATACTGACTTCACCCCCTATGAGACTTGTGTTGCCGAACCCTTGGATTCATCCCCGGCCACAGGCTCTGAACCGCCCGCGTCCGTGCCTATCGGATCTGATTGGGCACCGATCATGGAGTTCACCTCTGCAGATATCTTTCAACACTCGCCCATGGGAGACTTGCTAAATTCATTGAAATCTCTCTCCTTGTTAGGAGACCCTTGGCCGAACTGTGTCCGGCTTGAGTGGGAAGAGGACGACGAAGAAATTCATTCCCCACCCACCACCCACTTAATAGCCACTATCGACGACTTAACCAACATGCTTGATTTCGGCTCCGAAGACATCGACGGTATGGACGACGATGTAGGAGAAGAACAGGAACCACCGCCCACAGGGCGCTGGACTGCCACCTCATCATATGATATATACATGGTGGACACCCCCAAAGAAAGCGATGGCAATAAGGCAATAGGGGATAATCCCCCCAAGAAGCAATTTAAGCACCGGCGTTAACGGCGCCGCTCTAAGCCCTACCATTGCAAAAACGGCGATACCGGCACAAGAGACAATAACGCTATTGATAGCACCGAAGACGAGGACAATCCCCTCCAGCCAGGCCCCGAGCGGGAGGATGGGAAGCCAGCCCTAAGGAACAGGCAGAAGACGGAGAATCTGAGGATGACAATTACACGCCTCTCTCCGAAGGCGAGGTGAGCCTCGGCGACGACGAATTTATCATGCCTGAGGATCCCGCCGAACAGGAGCGCTTCAAGCGCCGGCTTATAGCCACGGCAAAAAGGCTGAAGAAAAAGCAACAACAGCTTCAAGATGACCAAGATCTGCTAGCGGATAGATGGACCGAGGTCTTGGCGGCCGAGGAATATGAACTCGAACGCCCAACCAAAAGTTACCCAAAGCGCGGGTTGCTACCCCAACTCGAGGAGGAAGCATTAAAGCCTACGCTCCCAGCATATGATGCGGCTGACCGACCACCTCGTGGCCGAGACAAAGCGACATATCAGGCCGAAGTCCAGCTCGCACCCCGTCGCCAGTCAATTAAAAACACAAAGGCCCGAGGCAACATGCAAGACCTGCGAGATGTATTGGAAAACAAAGCATGACATACAAGATCGATCTATGGATCATGGGGGCGCGCCCCTACGCGTGACGACGACCGTCACGCCGGATACACTAAAAGCAAATCCGGCCGGGCCGAATACAGCAGACAAGACTCATATGAACTGCGTCGTGATATAGCCCGACACAGAGGTGCCGCTCACCCCCTATGCTTCATTGATGAAGTAGTGGATCACGAGTTCCTAGAAGGTTTTAAACCCGTGAATATCAAATCATATGATGGCACAACAGACCCCGCGGTATGGATCGAAGATTTCCTCCTCCATATCCACATGGCTCGTGGTGACGATCTACATGCCATCAAGTACCTCCCATTAAAACTCAAAGGGCCTGCTCGGCATTGGCTCAATAGCCTGTCGGCAAACTCCATTGGCTGTTGGGAGAATTTGGAAGACGCATTCCTTGACAACTTCCAGGGCACTTATGTGCGACCACCAGATGCCGATGACTTGATTCACATAACCCAACAACCAGGGGAATCAGCCAGGAAATTCTAGACTCAGTTCCTAACTAAAAAGAACCAAATCGTCGACTGTCCGGATGCCGAGGCCTTAGCGGCATTTAAGCGTAACATCTGCGACAAGTGGCTCGCCTGACACCTCGGCCGAGAAAAGCCGAAGTCCATGGCAGCCCTCACAAAAGTCATGACCCGCTTTTGCGCGGGCGAGGATAGCTGGCTGGCTCGCAGCAACAACACTTCAAGAAACCCTGGCAATTCAGATGCCAAAGATAGCAACGGCGGGCCACGTCGCAACAGACACAAGCGCCGCAACAATGGCGACAACGCCAAAGACACGGCAGTCAATGCCGGATTCAGTGGCTCTAAATCCGGACAGCGGAAAAATCCGTTCAAAAGAAGCAATCCGGGCCCGTCCAGCTTGGACCGCACACTCGATCGTTCGTGTCAAATTCACGGCACCCCGGATAAACCAGTCAACCAGACCAACAGAGAATGCTGGGTGTTCAAACAGGCCGGCAAGTTGAATGCTGAAAACAAGGAAAAGGGGCTGCATAGTGACGACGAAGAGGAGGCCCGGCCGCCAAACACAGGAGGGCAGAAGAATTTCCTCCACAAGTGAAAACGGTAAACATGATATACGCAACTGATACGTCTCCAACGTATCTACAATTTTTGATTGCTCCATGCTATATTATCTAGTGTTTTGGGCAATATTGGGCTTTATTATCCACTTTTATATTATTTTTGGGACTAACCTATTAACCGGAGGCCTAGCCCAGATTTGTTGTTTTATGCCTATTTCAGTGTTTTGAAGAAAAGGAGTATCAGACGGAGTCGAAACGGAACGAAATCAACTGGAGAAGTTATTTTTGGAAGGAAACACACCTGATGGACTTGGACCCCACGTCAAGGAAGGAACGAGGTGCTCACGAGGGTGGGGGCGCCCCCCCCTTAGGGCGCGCCCCTGTCTCGTGGGGCCCTCGTGGCTCCCCTGACATACCTCCTGCACCCATATATACCTACATGGCCTAAAACTTCCAGAACACAATAGATCGGGAGTTCCGCCGCCAGAAGCCTCCGTAGCCACCAAAAGTCAATCGGGACCCTCTTCCGGCACCCTGCCGGAGGGGGGAACCCTCACCGGTGGCCATCTTCATCATCTCGGCGCTCTCCATGATGAGGAGGGAGTAGTTCTCCCTCGGGGCTGAGGGTATGTACCAGTAGCTATGTGTTTGATCTCTCTCTCTCTCTCTCGTGTTCTTGAGATGGCACGATCTTGATGTATCGCGAGCTTTGCTATTATAGTTGGATCTTATGTTTCTCCTCCCCCTCTTCTCTCTTGTAATGAATTGAGTTTCCCCTTTGGAGTTATCTTATCGGATTGAGTCTTTAAAGACTTGAGAACACTTGATGTATGTCTTGCCGTGGATATCTGTGGTGACAATGGGATACCATGTGCCACTTGATGTATGTTAAGGTGATCAACTTGCGGGTTTCGTGACATTGGGAACCTATGCATAGGGGTTGGCACACGTTTTCGTCGTGATTCTCCGGTAGAAACTTTGGGGCACTCTTTGAGGTCCTTTGTGTTGGTTGAATAGATGAATCTGAGATTGTGTGATGCATATCGTATAATCATACCCACGGATACTTGAGGTGACATTGGAGTATCTAGGTGACATTAGGGTTTTGGTTTATTTGTGTCTTAAGGTGTTATTCTAGTACGAACTCTAGGGCTGTTTGTGACATTTATAGGAATAGCCCAACGGATTGATTGGAAAGAATAACTTTGAGGTGGTTTCGTACCCTACCATAATCTCTTCGTTCGTTCTCCGCTATTAGTGACTTTGGAGTGACTCGTTGTTGCATGTTGAGGGATAGTTATGTGATCCAATTATGTTATCATTGTTGAGAGGACTTACACTAGTGAAAGTATGAACCCTAGGCCTTGTTTCCTAGCATTGCAATACCGTTTACGCTCACTTTTATCACTTGTTACCTTGCTGTTTTTATTATTTCAGATTACAAATACTATTATCTACTATCCATATTGCACTTGTATCACCATCTCTTCGCCGAACTAGTGCACCTATAAAATTTACCATTGTATTGGGTGTGTTGGGGACACAAGAGACTCTTTGTTATTTGGTTGCAGGGTTGCTTGAGAGAGACCATCTTCATCCTATGCCTCCTAAGGATTGATAAACCGTAGGTCATCCACTTGAGGGAAATTTGCTACTGTCCTACAAACCTCTGCACTTGGAGGCCCAACAACGTCTACAAGAAGAAGGTTGTGTAGTAGACATCAGCAACCCATATTCCCAAGAGGGAACGGAAGCATGCACTGAGGGACGTCTATGCGTTGGAGCCAGTCGCCCCAAAGTTCAACCCATGGTCTTCTTATCCGATCACCTTCGATTGCAGGGACCACCCCACCAGTATCCGTCGTGGCGGTTCTGCCGCATTGGTCCTTGACCCCATCATTGACGGATTTCACCTCACTCGGGTCCTTATGGACGGTGGCAGCAGCCTGAACCTGCTCTATCAGGATATAGTGCGTAAAATGGGTATAGAACCCTCAAGGATCAAACCCACCAAAACCACCTTTAAAGGTGTCATCCCAGGTGTAGAGGCCTATTGCACGGGCTCAATCACGCTGGAAGTGGTCTTCGGATCTCCGGACAACTTCCGAAGCGAGGAGTTAATCTTCGATATCGTCCCCTTCCGCAGCGACTATCATGCACTTCTTGGACGAACCGCATTTGCCAGATTCAATGCGGTACTTCATTATGCATACCTCAAGCTCAAAATGCCAGGACCTCGCGGGGTTATAGCAGTTAATGGAAACACAGAGCGCTCACTCCGCACGGAGGAACACACTGCGGCCCTCGCAGCAGAAGCGCAAAGCAGCCTTATGAGGCAAACCGCCAATTCGGCGAAAAAGACCCCGAACACCTTCAAGCGAGTCCGGAGTACCCCGCAAGAGGCTCGCCAGGCATGTTTAGAGCTCGCCTAGCAAGTCAGCCTCCGTCCTAGTCCCATTCAAGCGGCGAAATTAGTGCCGCGCGTACATAATTACGCACTCAAGATACCATGGGCATAGGCGGAGGCACGACCACGTCACAGCCCACAATGCGGCTCAACCGCTTTAGGGCCCATATACCTTTAACATTTTCTTCCTTTCAGGCCCCTACTCTCTAAAGGCCCTCCCCGATAGTCTGATTATCGGACCCGTCACGGGAAGGAAACACCAAGGAGGCAAGAAGCTTTGACGTACAAGGGAATCCCCAGGTGGCCTCTAATAACGATCACTATACCTGTTTTACATACCCATATGCAGCTTGCCCTTGCATAGGACATGTCAAATAGTCCTATTTTTTACTTATTACACTACATGTATACATATGCTCGGACGTATCATTTAAATAACAATATACAACATCAGCTCATTATTGCATTCCTTTATCTTTTCTTCCTTTTTGTCTGCTTACTTATGACAAGTTGCACCCGTACATTCTGATACGACCAGTGCGCCAGGGGCTTTAGTTTACCCCATAACACGGCATGAAAAGTCCGAACACTTTCGATAGTGCGGCACCCCGAACTTATAGCATTATATGCATTAGCTCCGAATCATGTCTTGGGGTCAATAGTTGGGTTTTCCCGGCTCCCATGTTTTGGTGCCTTACGTTCCGCTATATCGGCTAAGGTAGCACTGGGAGAACTACCGCGATTGTCTCCCGGTTCTTCTGGACGAGCACCTCAGTAGAGAAAGCCGAAAACTGACTGTCATGATGCGGCGAGAGCTGGTCGCTGTTCGAGAGGTCTCAAATCCTTAAAGATTTTTTCCGCTTTGGGCGAGGACTCGACCTTGTCCGATTTAGGCGTACATAGCGCCCCAAGTTCGGCCTTACGAATACTAGGGGCTTCGCCAAAATTTAAAATTGTAGACTTCTATGGCTAAGTGAGAGTGATAAAGCTATATAGTTCGATTGCCTAGTTCGTTGTGCTGAACACCTGCTTCTAAGGACCCAAAATTGGGATAAAGAGTGATCAGGTTTATCCCGAACACCTCAGTACTAGTTATGTGGGGGCAGAAGCCGATGACTGGCCAACTCTCAAATTTTATAAACGACCGCACAAAAGGTAATATTTTAAATTAACAAGCATTACGCAGCGCACATGAACTCGTTTCATATTACAGGATCAAAGAGTACATTCATTCAAATATCACATCCTTGGCACATTCATCTGCCACAAGGCAAGCACCCTTCAGGACACTGTCATAATACTTTTCGGGGTGGCGATGCCCTTGCCCTCCGGTGGCCCCTCCTTCACTAGCTTTTTGGCGTCCATCTTCGCTCAGTGCACTTTCGCCTGGGCAAAAGCCCTGCGCGCACCCTCAATGCAGGCGGACCGCTTTATCACTTCAAGCCGGGGGCAGGCGTTTACAAGCCGCCTTACCAGCCCGAAATAGCTGCTGGGCAGGAGCTCGCCAGGCCACATCCGGACTATGAGGCCCTTCATGGCCAGTTCGGCCGCCTTGTGAAGCTCGACCAGCTGCTTCAACTGGTCGCTCAAGGGCATCGGATGTTCGGTCCCAGTATACTGAGACTAGAACAACTTCTCCGTCGAGCTCCCTTCCTTGACCCAGTAGAACTCCGCGGCATCTGACACACTGCGGGGTAGATCTGCGAATGCTCCTCGAGAGCTCCGAATTCGGGTAAGTAAAAGGAAAGTTTCCTTGACATGCTTGCTTTGCATAAAGAATACCTTCCCCGCCGCTATCTTCTTGACTGCCTCAATTTCCTGGAGGGCCTTTTGGGCTTCGGCCTTAGCATTTTGTGCATTCTCGAGGGCCTTCGCAAGCTCGGACCCTTGCATCTTAGAGTCACGCTCCAAGGACTCGTACTTCTTGACAAACTCCTGGAGCTTTTGCTGAACCTCGCCGACTCGGGCCTCTTGCTTCTCGCGCTCGGTGCGCTCCTTGGCCGCTTTGCCTTCGACCTTGGATAGTGCCTTCTTCAGGGTCGCCACCTCAGTCATTGCCCCTAGTAAAATTCATGACGATCCTATGATCTAACAACCAGTTTCCTCTTTCTCTATCAGTAAACAGACAAGGTATCACTTACCTTTGTTCTCCTCGAGCTGCCTCTTGGTAAGGCCGAGCTCTTCCTCGGACCGCTCAAGGTCCCGCTTAAATGCGGAGACCTCCACCATATGAGCGGCAGCGGCCAGCAGTGAAGCCTGCTTATTCACATAGACATATTCTGATTAGACGTGTGGTTATTATTTGATACTCTGTTCGGCCTTTCTTCCGAACACCAAACAGAGCATTAGGGGTTACTGTCTATGCTGTAACATTTTCTCACAATTTGATTACTTACCTCAAAGCCTGTTAGGAGGCTGGCACAGGCTTCAGTCAGTCCGCTTTTGGCGGACTGAATCTTCTTGACCACCGCGCTCATAATAGTGCGGTGCTCTTCGTCAATGGAAGCGCCGCGGAGCGCTTCCAGCAAATTGTCCGATGACCCTGGATGGACAGAGGCCATCGGCACAGACTTGCTGCCCCCGGCATTAAATCCCATGGGAGTCTTACCCCTCGTGCGCCCAGCGTCCGAAATGTCGCCTTGGGGCACTTCCGGAACTGCCTCCCCTTGGTTCGGTACCCTCTGAGACAGCACCTCGACGTCGTCCGTAGGGCGGGGGGAGGAGGCGGTCGGGAACGAATCGTTGTTCATCTCCGACGGGCCCAAAGACTCATCCGAAGAGGATACGTCGATACGGGCTTTGGAGGGGGTGCATGATCATGTTCGGCATGATAAGAAATAATAAAATAAAACATACCAAGAGCTATTATGGTATCCGGATACTTACGACTTCGCCAGGGGCTTGTCCCTGGGCAACCACTCCTCGTCGCTAAAAGCGGCCACCGTGGAGCAGTCCGGAAGGAGAGTCCTTCCCTTCTTGGACCCTTTGGCTTCCCCTGATGGGGCGGCCTTCCTTTTCTTGTCTCCCCGGCTGAGGGGGGAGAACTTTCCTCTTCCTCCTGCTCATTTTCATGGGAGGAGGACGCCTCGGTGTTATTGGACGACGATTCCGATATGACCTTGCGCCGGAGACCTTTCCTGGTCCCCGTGGCCTTCTTCTTGGCCTTCTTCTCCGGTGCCTCATAGGGCGCCGGAGCCAGCATCTCCGTTAAGAGAGCACTTGCTGGATCCTCGAGCAGTGGGGCCGAATAGTTGATTTGCTCCGCTATCGCGACCCATTCCTGTTAAATGGCATGGAGGCTTAGATCCCCCACATGATTATACCGGGGAAAGAAACATCTTATGAGATATAAAGAGCTTACCGGATTGGCAGGGCGCTTTGTGTTGAGTCCACGATCCTCGGTAAGGGGAGGAGGTACCTCGGCGGCCTTGAATAGCACCCTCCAGACATCTTGGTGCGTCGTGTCAAAAAGCTCTCGCAGCGTCTGGTGCTTGGCCGGGTCGAACTCCCACAAATTGAATGCCCGTCCTTGACACAGAAGGATCCAGCGGAAGAGCATGACCTGGACCACGTTGACGAGCTTGATTTTCTTGCTTATCATATTTCTTACGCAGTTCTGGAGTCCGGTCAGCTCCACCGATGAACCCCAGGATAGGCCCTTCTCTTTCCAGGAGGTGAGCCGCGTGCGGATGCCAGATCGAAATTCAGGGGCCGCCACCCAGTTGGTGTTGCGCGGTTCGGTGATGTAGAACCACCCCGATTTTCACCCCTTCATTGTCTCCACATAGGAGCCTTCGAGCCAGGTGACGTTGGGCATTTTTCCCACCATCGCGCCTCCGCACTCCGCTTGCTGGCCGACCACCACCTTCGGTTTAACGTTGAAGGTTTTCAGCCACAGGCCGAAGTGGGGCTTGATGCGGAGGAAGGTCTCGCACACGACGATAAATGCCGAGATGTTGAGGATGAAATTTGGGGCCAGATTGTGGAAGTCCAGCCCGTAGTAGAACATGAGCCCGTGAACAAAGGGGTGGAGGGGAAATCCCAGCCCGCAGACTAAATGGGTAAGGAATACAACCCTTTCGTAGGGTTCGGGGGTAGGGACGATCTGCCCCTGTCTGGGAGCCGGTGTGCGATGTCTGCGGCCAGGTATCCGGCTTCCCGAAGCTTCGTAATGTTCTCCTCCGTAACGGAGGAGACCATCCACTTGCCTCCCGCTCCGGACATGTTTGGAGTGGTTTTACGGAGAAAATGCGAACTTCGGCGTTGGAGCTCGAGTGCGCAAGAATGGATGGGCAGGGAAGAAGAAGGCGTGGGTGAAAAGGAGGAGTCCTTGTCCCTTTATAAGGGCGGAAGAAGCTATGCGCCTCCCCACCTGCCTGGTAAAACTCACTTATTCCCCATGCGTCGTAATTGATGGCACGGTTGGGTTACCCACACCCATATTGATGAGAATCCCGTGACAAGGGGACACGATCTCTGCTTCGACAAGACGTGCCCAGAAAACCGCCTCGCAATACGCGTAGCAGCTGGTTCAGAAAAACGGTTCGAATAATGGACGGGCCATGGCGTGATGTCACGTTACGAAAAGTTGTCAGTAGATTAGATTTGTGGGAATATTTTACTCTCTACGATGGTATGTGGAATTTGTTTTGCAGAGCCGGACACGATCCTTGTGTTCCAAAATCTTCTGTGGAGTATTCGGAGGAGGAACCTGCCTTGCAATGCCGAAGACAATCTGCGCGCCGGACTCATCGTCATTGAAGCCTGGTTCAGGGGCTACTGAGGGAATCCTGGATTAGGGGGTCCTCGGACAGCCGGACTATATACTATGGCCGGACTGTTGGACTATGAAGATACAAGATTGAAGACTTCGTCCCGTGTCCGGGTGGGACTCTCCTTTGCGTGGAAGGCAAGCTTGGCAATTCGGATATGTAGATCTCCTCCCTTGTAACCGACTCTGTGTAACCCTAGCCCCCTCCGGTATCTATATAAACCAGAGGGTTTAGTCCGTAGGACGAAAACAATCAGAATCATAGGCTAGCTTCTAGGGTTTAGCCTCTACGATCTCGTGGTAGATCAACTCTTGTAATACTCATATCATCAAGATCAATCAAGCAGGACGTAGGGTATTACCTCCATCGAGAGGGCTCGAACCTGGGTAAAATTGTGTCCCCTGCCTCCTGTTACCATCCGCCTTAGACGCACAGTTTGGGACCCCCTACCCGAGATCCGCCGGTTTTGACACCGACAGTCACCTCATTCACACGATAATCCACAACCATCCTCAAGGATCCATCCTTCTTCTCAACTAAGAGCACTGGGGCTCCCCATGGTGACGAACTTGGTCGAATATAACCTTTCTCCAATAACTCCTTAATCTGCTTCTTAATTTCCTCTAGATCATTTGTGGGCATCCGATACGGTCTCTTCGATATTGGTCCGGTGCCTGGTAACAGCTCTATAAAAAATTCTATATATCGGTCTGGTGGCATGCCTGGTACTTCCTCCGGGAATACGTTGGGATAATCCCTCACAACTGGCACTTCCTCCTAAACAACTCACGAAAGTGAATTTACTCAGGTCCTCCTTGGCACGTGCCTAGGTACATACTTGATCCTTTCTCCCTCCGGGGTGGTGAGAAGTATCGACTTACTAGCACAATCAATGTTTCCTCCATACTTCGATAGCCAATCCATGCCTAGTATTATATCCAATCCTTGTGACTCGAAAATTATTAGGTCTTAGGGGAAAACATGCCTACCAATGGTTAATGGCAACCGATCACACCATCGACTGGCCATATACTCCGCTTCTGGTGAGCTTACTAACAAGGGTGACCTGAGGTCTAAGGTTAGCAATTTAACTTGTCCACAAATCCCCTTGATATGTATGAATGCGATGCACCAGTGTCAAAAAGAACAAGGGCGGTAAATGACTTAATCAAAAACTTACCAATCACTGTGTTAGGCTGCTCTTCAACTTCCTCAACGTTGATGTGGTTCACGTGACCTCTGGTGAAAGGATTTAGCTTCTTCCCTGAGCTTCCATTGCCATTCCATTGTTTGCTTCAGGACACTCGGTGGCGTAGTGTCCAGTCTTCCCGCACTTGAAACAAATAATGTGGCTTAGATCCTTCTTGGCGGGTGTAGTGGGGTTGAAACGGTTCTGGCTGGTGTTTCCTCCATTCCCATTACCAATTTTAGGGCCACTGTGGTTGTGTGAACTTCCTCCATTGTGAGTATGACCTCCATGGTTATGATGGGTATGTCCTATCGAATTCAGGGTAAAACGAGGCTTCTGCTGAGCTCCAGAGTTGTACTTCCCATGTCCATACTTCCATTTGCGGTTCTCTATCTGCTGCTGCTTGCCTTCAATCATGAGAGCCCTGTCTACCAACTCCTGGTAGTTAGTAAATGTTGCCACCATCAACTGCATACTCAGCTCATCATTCAGCCCCTCAAGAAACTTCTCCTGCTTCGTGACATCTATGGCCACATCATCTGGGCGTAGCGTGCTAACTTGCTGAACTCCTCCATGTACTACGCCACCGTACGGTTTCCCTGGCGTAAGTTGCAGAACTCACACTTCTTCATACTCATGGCCCCAGTTGAGACACCTGCAGTGCGGAATGCTTGCTGAAACTGATCCCAAGTGACATTGGCCACGGGGAAGTGACTGTGTAGTTTTCCCACCATGAGGCTGCGGGTCCATCCAATTGATGTGTGGCAAAGCGCACCTTCTTAGCATCTATGCAACCTGCGGTGGTCAGCTCCCTTCCAATCTTGCGGAGCCAGTCATCAGCAACAATCGGCTCGGTGCTACTAGAAAACACCGGCGGATTCAACCTTAGAAAGCGGGCTAAGTTGTCAACTGGAGGTGGTGGCGGCGGGTTGTTGTTGCCTTGGTTCTGAACTAGCAACTGCAATAAGGCATTCTGCTGTTGGATCAACTGAGTGAGCTCCGGTGGAAAGGCGAAAGCGGGGTCACGTCTTGGAGGCATCTAATAGGTTTAGAGGGGTGAGAACATAATAGAGTGAGGTCTAAAGAGAGATTTCACTACCCATATGCACATGAGACAGACACATTCATTTCACACCACTCAATTAAACAAGATTCATACAGTCGATCTAAGCTACCGTTACAAAATCTCGTGGACTATTACTATATACATGGAAGAACTCTAATGGTAATATGGTGGTCGACTAGAAATTTTGATCGGTGGAAGACTCCATAATATCTGCTCCAGCTTCGTCTTCATAATCATCATCGCTGTCGGGGTCGGAGTCTGTGTCGTCTAGTATGATGTAATCCTTTGAATGAATGTCCACTCTAGGTTTGGGATCCCCCATGAATATTCCTAGCTTCTTCTTCAGGTCTTCATTCTTCTCCAGTAGTACAACAATTTGTTATTCATAGCCATCGCATGTAGACTTGAGTTCCTCTTCTAGCTCCATGTTCTGGGTCATCACCTTCTTCATGTCTATCATGTTGGTGCACATCTGGTTCTCGTAGCGTCAAATGTGCTGGTACAACTCCTGTATGTAGGCTGCAATGGATCTATCCTTCCTGGTGCGAATCATCTCCCATTGCTCATCTTGGCGTCCACATATCTGATAGACGGTTTCCTTAAGATCCTTGTTGTACACCTCTCCTATGCGTCCAATGGCGATGTGGGCGGCCATGCTCTTTCCTAAACTCCAGGTTGGTGCATCAAAGGAAAACTCGATAGGCTCAGTAACTGGCGTGAATGTCCTTCCTGGAACACGAACTTGAATTGTCCGGCGCTCCTCTTCTGGTAGAGTTGCGGTGTAGGTTTCGGTGAAGCTTGGTATGCCGATGTTCAAGTGCCTAGTGACTTCCTTCAAGTGTCGTCCCAAAGGGGTGTCGTCATCCGGTTGAGTGAACTTGTTCCTTGGGTCCGCCTTCTATAGAGTAGAAATGGAGAAGAGTTAGAAATGAGTAGGAAGAGTATCTTGTGGCTTTTCCGAGTGGTCGCATCCTACAGTCAGCGTGTGCTCTGATACCGTCTTGTAGTGACCCGATGCCAATGGACCGTAGTCTCTATGCTTAAGTGTCATCCCTGGATCGGTATTGCTGACACACACAATACTTGAGGATTTATTGCAGAGTTCAATCACACACTTATTACACGAGTGTCTCAAAAAGAGTACTTATTACAATAATATGGTTGAAGGCCATCTAAATAAGATAATTGCGGAAACTTTGAAGATAAATGAGTCCATCCAACTCCACGGCAAAACTAAGTGCATGACAACGACCTATCGCACCTTACTCTTCGTCTGAAAATTCTGCAACATGATACGTTGCAGCCGTTTAGGTCAGCACATGGAATATGCCGGCAAGATAACACCATAGTGCAATGAACAAATAACGACTATCACTACATGCATATTTGGCTGGTGGAGGCTCTACGGTTATCACTTGCATAAAGCTAATTTTTCCCTACAACAAAGGAATATATTTTATTTAACAACAAATTTTATGTCATTATTGAGAAGGTTCCTCCAACTCAATCCCAAAATATAATTATAACCCAACAAATTCATTAAGCAAAGTGATGAGATCAATCAATAATTCAAATACCAGATACTCAAGATGTCCATAACCGGGGACACGACTAACCATGATTAGTTTGTACACTCTGCAGAGGTTTGCACACTTTTCCCCACAAGACTCGATCTCCTCCGTTGGTTTTCTTGCACTACATGATGTTTGAGAAATAGATGACCGAGACACAGTCTTTCAGAAGCATTAACTCTTTACTCTGGGTAGACAGTACCACCTACATCCCCTACATATGCTAGCCTACCACTGAAAGAGGTCACACAACTTACTCAACTATGCCTAAGCCCATAATGGCTTGTGGCTGTAGACGGAAGTTTCTAGCATGAATAATATTATGATCCCTTTGAGCCTAGGTGGCAAACCATAGGATGATCACACGGGTACTCCGGGATATCCTAGGACAACACTGGATTGCTCTAGGTGCCCGCAACCAATCCGCCCATATGTGTATCAAAGTAGCCACCTTAAGTCAACCCTTAGATATAAATAACTCTCACAAATTTCATGAATCTCACATACCAATCCACGTCTACGAGCATAGCAAAGTAATGCAATCATAACGCAACAATACCCAGGGTTTGAATATAAGACAATAGGTTCCTACCTCTTCAACCACTTCCCATACCCACATGTTATCAAAACCTACTGATGCAATGTTTGAGGATTGAAACTAATGCATAAAAACTAGGTAATAAAGGGGTATGATCAAAGTGTTACTTGCCTTGCTAACCATCAGAAAACCCTAGTGATTCGTAGTAGCAAGCTTCGCACTCCGGAAACTCTATCGTGAATAAACAATAGCATACATAAGCACTCAAGCATAAGATGCAAAGGTAAAACCATAATAAAATATCTATATAGAAAGTTCAAGTGAAGAGCTTTGATTTGCAAAAAGAATCAATCGAATCGGAGTTACGAAACTCAAACTACGGTCAAAGGAAGTTCGAATTCAAATCTGCTTGAAACCAAATTTTAAATTTCCAAAATCATGTTCAAGTTGTTTATCTGGACAGAGGGAAACAAGATGAAGATTTTGGCGTTGGTTTCACTGGATTTGGATAAACGAGCAAAAAGTTGTGAGGGTTTGAAGATCAGGGACTAATCGATAAGAAAACTATTCGCGGATAGGTCCCTGGCCGAAATTAAACAGAAAAAGAAAAATCTATCGGACGAAAGTCTGCTAACAGAGACAAACGAACGAATTTGTTTGTTAACAGGCTAAACGGTTGAACGTTTCGCTTATTATTGAAATAAAATAAATAAAACCGATCTAATCTAAAAATCGAAAAAACCCGTAGAAACTGATCGGTTTTCACCGGTTCTCGAGGTTTCGGCCGGCGGCGAGAAAAACCAATGGCGGCGGCGGATCGGAGAGGCGGGACGGAGGCTCCGGCGACGGCTAGCGGCGGTGCGTGTGGCGGGAGGCGGCGTCGGGAAGCGGCGAGGCTGCGGCGCGGTGAGGCGGGCAGTGGCAGGGCGGCGCAGGCGGCGGTGGCTTAATGGGAAGAGGTGGCGGAGGCGGCGGCGGCTATATAAGAGGGGGACCGGCTTGGGGAAGGGGCACGGGCGGCGGCGGAGTCCGACTCAGACTCGAGCGACGGCGGCGGCAGGCGGGACTCCCCGCTCGGGGAAGGCGGCGGCGGTGCGGTCCGGCTGGGCTTCGGCCCAGTGAGTCGAAGAGTTTTTTTATAAATAATTTTGCCAAAAAGTAAAAAATCCGAAAATAAAATAAATAAAAATCTTAAAATCCCAAAAATAATTTTCACGGTCCTCTACTAATATTTAGGACAACGTGAACATTTTTCTGGGCTAAAATGTAATTTTCAAAAATGCATTTTTCCTAATTTAACCGAATAAAATCTCAAATAAAATAAATATTTTTATTCAAAATTAAATTTCCATTATTTCCTCTATTTGAAGAAGTCATATTATCTTCTCTCATTATTTTATTTATTTTAGAAATAAATGAAAAAATAATTCCAAATAAAAATCACCTTGATCCAATTTACTAATTTTGAAAATTCAAAAATGGAATTTTATGAAAACCTCCAACTCTCTCACATGGTCCTTGAGTTGCTTAAGGTCTCTAGGATCAAAATGTCCAAATAAAACAAATTCAAAATGCAAGAATCATGGATGCATATGATGACCTAATAATTAACATCCAAATTAAAAATTGGGATGTTACACTCAATATGGAAACTAAGTGCACGTGCATCTAATCCTAAAATGAAAAATCCCACTAGTATATGAAAGTGACAATATAGAAGACTCTCCATATGGAAAACATGGTACTCCTTTGAAGCACAAGTGTGGTAAAGGATACTAACAATACCCCTTCTCTCTTTGTTTATTTTTTCTTTTTCTTTTTTGTTTCTTTTTTGTTTCTTTTTTTCTTTTTTTTCTTTTTCTTTTTCTTTTTTCCTTTTCTTTTTCTCTCATTGTCTGGAGTCTCATCCCGACTTGTGGTGGAATCATAGTCTCCATCATCCTTTCCTCACTTGGGCACTTCTCTAAAAATGAATAATGATGATCATCACATTTCTATTTACTTATAACTCAAAAGAAATAAAAATTACAACTCGATACCTATGACAAAGTATGACTCTATATGAATGCCTCTAGCATGTACGAGGATGTGCAATGATCTAGCGTACCATGTATGAAAAATGATGAACGGTGGCCGAGCCACAACTACCATGTCAGCTATATGATCATGCAAAGTAATATGACAATGAATGCTTAAGCCATCAAACGGAAGCGGTGGAAGTTGCATGGCAATATATCTCGGAATGGCCATGGAAAAGCCATAATTGGTAGGTATGGTGGTTGTTTTGAGGAAGTTATAATAAGACTTATGTGTGATAGAGCGTGTCATATCATGGGGTTTGGATGCACCTGCGAAGTTCGCACCACGTCTCGATGTGAGAAAGGGCAATGCACGGTAACATAGAGGCTAGAAAACTGCGGAAAGGTAAGAGTGTGTATAATCCATGGACTCACATTAGTCATAAAAACTCATATACTTATTGCAAAAGTTTATTAGCCCTCGAAGCAAAGTACTACTACGCATGCCCCCATGGGGATAGATTGGTAGGAAAAGACCATCGCTCGTCCCCGACCACCACTCATAACGAAGACAATCAATAATAAATCATGGTCCAACATCATAGCATAACGAGAGATTATACGTACATGCTTCAGGAATCACAAACCTTAACACCAATATTCTTACTAAACACAACCATTTACTATTACCTCCCACATATTCCATCTCTATATCACAAAACTATTGCAAGGAATCAAACATATCATATTCAGTGATCCATAAGTTTTATGTAGGATTTTATGACTAACCATGCAAATGACCAATTCATGTTGACTCTCTAAATATATATAAGTGAATCAAGAGAGTTTAATTATTTCTACAAAAGACCATGCTCTAATAAATATAAGTGAAGCAAAAGAGCATTCTTCAAACAACTATTTCCTATGTGAAGAGAAACATGCAATCCAAACTTCAAATGATATAAGTGAAGCACATGAAGCATTCTATAAAGCCATACTCAAAAGATATAAGTGAAGTGCAATGAGCATTCTATAAATCAACCATGGACTATATCATACCAACATGCTGCATAAAAGAAAAATGAAAACTAAATGCAAAAGACGCTCCAAGGTTTGCACATATCACGTGAAGGAAACGAATCTGAAAACATACCGATATTTTTGAAGAAAGATGGGATGCCTTTCGGGGCATCCCCAAGCTTAGATGCTTGAGTCTCCTTGAATATTTAGTTGGAGTGCCTTGGGCATCCCCAAACTTGAGCTCTTGCATCTCCTCCTTCTCCTCGCATCGAGACCTCCTCGGTCTTCAAACACTTCATCCACACAAAACTTAACCGAACTTTTAGTGGCGGGGTTAGTGAATATGGCAATGGAATCCCATGATGTACTGCTGTAACATTATTGTATAATTATAAACAAACATCACCCACTGTAAGCTATCACAATTCTATGGCCCCGAGTCAAGGAGGCTTCCACTAGAATTCAAACATACGCAAATAATGAAACTATAATAGTAATCTGTGAAAACAGGATAGTCTGTAAAGATTCGAACATCCACCATACTTCTGTAACTCTAAAAATTCTGAAAATTAGGACAAAATAAAATTTTTTTATATAAAGACAGTACAAAAAGTTTCAGAACTGTTTGATGTTCCAATAAAAAATGTAAAATCGAGCACTACAGCCAAACTTTCTATTTTGCACCGCACAAACCAACAAGCAATTTAATCATCCTAAAGGAAAACATTGGCACATTATTTTTATAATACAATGGAATTGTACAGGGGGATAATTATTTTTGTGAGAATCTTCATGAAAAATTCAACATTGTTTCCATGAGCATGAACACAACTGTTCAAGGTCGACCCTCACTTCTCCAATGCATAACTTAAAATCACTTCTCTTTTGTGAAAAGGTTTTTAAGTTCCCCTCTATATTTTTGTTTTGTTTTTAAACTTTACAAAAGCACTCAACCGAAATAAATGACTCTCTAAAACTTCCAGGTTGTCTCCCGGCAACGCTTTCTTTAAAGCCATTAAGCTAGACATAAAGTGCTCAAGTAATGAATCCACCCGGATCCCAAGGTATATCAAATCCAATTTGAATAAACAATGATTTAGCATTTAGTAATGAGCACAAAGCAACATATATCATGCAATCACGAATTCTAACTCTCTTCCTATGCGTCGGCATGTCATAAAAGAACAATTCATGCACATCAAGTAAAGGCCAATACATAGCATAAGCAGTTTCTTGCAATTTTATCGTGTTGGAAGCATAGACAGGTGGAGATATAGTTCCTTTCTCATAATAATTGCAAGTAGGAGCAGCAAGCACATGCATATTATATTCATGAAAATTATCATGTGCAACGGTAAAAGGCAACCCATCAATGTAATCCTTAATAAGTGCAAATTTCTCTGATATAGTGTAGTTTGGAGAATTCAAAAAGATAATAGGACTATCATGTGTGGGTGCAATAGCAACAATTTCATTCTTAATATAAGGAACTATAGCAAGTTCATCTCCATAAGCATAGTTCATATTGGCATCTTGGCCACAAGCATAGCAAGCATCAAGTTCATCAAAAAGGGATATTTCAAATGAATCAACGGGATCATAGCAATTATCATAGCATTCATCCTTCGGTAAGAACGAAGGGAAATTAAACAACGTATGAGTTAAAGAGTTACTCTCATTAGAAGGTGGGCACGGGTAGCTAATCCGCTCTTCCTCCTTTTGTTCTTCGCTCTCCTCATCATATTTTTCATCCAATGAGCTCACAGTTTCATCAATTCCTTCTTCCATAGACTCTTGCAAAATATTATTCTCTTCTTGGAGAGTAGAGACTCTCTCAATAAATTCATCAATATCGAAATTGAATTTATAATTATCATAGCAATATTTAAGGATAGCAAAATTTTCAGGTCTATAAACTGAATCATCAAAATCTTCGAACTTTTCAAACAAACATTCAATTTCATAAGCACCCTTAAAAGCAACAAATTATTTTATTTGTTCCACATCATAGTAATAATATATACCATTAGCATAAGAAGCCAAGGTTTCATTATCATTAAATTTGCATGAAAAGGGAAGGTGTGGAGCATTCATCCTAGAGCAACAAGTACAATCATGTCTCTGGCATAAATTCCAAGCATTCCAATGCAACATATGAATTTGATCCCATAATAGTTTCCCTTTTTGTGTCAAGCGATAATACCTAAAGTATTCACGTTGATCCAACGTTACTCCCATTATCAAGTTGAATGGGGTTTTCTCAGGATTATCAAAGTAGTGCATAATATCTTTTACATAACGAGCATCGAGGGTTTTAGGAGGTTTCCCATCTCCATGAGTAGCAGGTACAACTAGTTTTTTTGGTGTTTCATGTTCCATATCCATAACTAAAGATTGAGAACAACTTAGAACAGGAAATAAAAACTACTTAATGATAAAGCGAACAAACACACACGAGAATATTCACCCCACACTATAACTACCCGGCAACGGCGCCAAAAAAGGTCTTGTTAACCCACAAGTATAGGGGATCGTTTGTAGCCTTCTTCGATAAATAAGAGTGTCGAACCCAACGAGGAGCTAAAGGCAGAACAAATGTTCCCTCAAGTTCTATCGACCACCGATACAACTCTACGCACACTTGACGTCTGCTTTACCGAAAAAAGTATGAAACTAGTTTGTAGATGTGATGCTAGAACTACTTTGCAAGAATAAAACTAGAATTACTTTGCAATATAATAAAAATTAGGTGTTTAGAGAAAGGGTTTGTGTCAACAAGATAGTTATTTGTCCCTAGGCAATCGATAACAAGTACCGGTAATCATTCTTGCAATTCTATATGAGGGAGAGGCATAAGCTAACATAATTTCTCTACTTGGATCATATGCACTTATGATTGGAACTCTAGCAAGCATTCGCAACAACTAAAGATCATTAAGGTCATGAAACCCAATCATAATGCCTTTTCTCTCATAATATGCAAGGTATACACAAAGAGGGAGAATTCCGGCAGCTGGAAATCTGAACCTGGAAAAGCTATATCAGGCCATCTATTCTGCACAACTCCAAACAAGCTGAAACTTCATGGAGAATTTTTATGGAATATTTGAGGAATATAGGAGCAAATAACTACCATATGGGGCCCACCAGGTGGGCACAACCCACCTGGGCGTTCCAGGGAGCCCAGGCGTGCCCTGGTGGGTTGTGCTCACCCAGGCCCACCTCTGGTGCCCATCTTCTGGTATATAAGTCATTTTGACCTAGAAAAAAAATAAGGAGAAGACTTTCGGGATGGAGCGCCGCCGTCTTCAGGTGGAACTTGGGCAGGAGCACTTTTGCCCTCCGGCAGAGTGATTCCGCCGGGGGAACTTCCCTCCTGGAGGGGGAAATCATCGTCATAATCATCACCAACAACTCTCCCATCTTTGTAGGGCAATCTCCATCGACATCTTCAACAACACCATCTCATCTCAAACCCTAGTTCATCTATTGTGTTCATTCTTGTTATTGGAACTATAGATTGGTGCTTGTGGGTGACTAGTAGTGTTGATTACATCTTGTAGTTGATTACTATATGGTTTATTTGGTGGAAGATTATATGTTCAGATCCAATATGATATTTAATACCCCTATGATCTTGAGCATGATTATCATTTGTGAGTAGTTACTTTTGTTCTTGAGGTCACGGGAGAAATCATGTTGCAAGTAATCATGTCAACTTGATAGGTGTTCGATATTTTGATAGTATGTATGTTGTGTTGCCCTTAGCGGTGTCATGTGAACGTTGACTACATGACACTTCACCATATTTGGGCCTAAGGGAATGCATTGCGGAGTAGCCACTACATGATGGGTTGCGAGAGTGACAGAAGCTTAAACCCCAGTTTATGCGCTATTCCGTAAGGGACTGGTTGGATCCAAAAGTTTAATGCTATGGTTAGAATTTATTCTTAATACTTTTCTTGTAGTTGAAGATGCTTGCGAGAGGTTTAATCATAAGTAGGAGGTTTTCTCAAGTAAGAACAACACCTAAGCACCAGTCCATCCACATATCAAATTATCAAAGCACCGAACACGAATTAAACCAACATGATGAAAGTGACTAGATGGAAATCCCATGTACCCTCAAGAACGCTTTGCTTATTATAAGAGACTGTTTTGGCATATCCTTTGCCTCAAAAGAATTAGGCTACCTTGCTGCACTTTTGCTACTATTATCGTTACTTGCTTTTCACAAATTACCTTGCTATCAAACTACTCTGCTACTTACAATTTCAGCACTTGCGGACATTACCTTGCTGAAAACCACTTGTCATTTCCTTCTGCTCCTCTTTGGGTTCGACACTCTGACTTATCGAAAAGAGCTACAATTGACCCCCTATACTTGTGGGTCATCAATTACATATAGCGGTGGTCCACCACTACAAAAAAATACACTTCCGTGTTGATACGTGTTTGTCACAGTAGGTCACATTTTCTGTCATGCATGTACATCCATGACGATTTTATGACAGAATCAAGATAGTCATACATGTGCTATCGTAGAAGTGTTCCATGACGTTAACAAAATTATCATCACGGAAGTGTCCACTTCCATGATGATAAATGGCGCATCATGGAAGTGCTTTGGTCAAGGGTAACCGACATGTGGCATCCACCGTAACGGATCGCTGTTAAGCTATCGGGTCCGGTTTTGGATCCAATAACCCGTTAACAGCCCAGACCAATGGGGATTTTCCACATGTAAAATTCTCATTGGCCGAAGGAAACATGTGTTGGCTCACTGTTGGGACAGATGTCATCCACTCATTGGACAGGAGGCGCCTATGATAGGTCGACACGTGGCACGGACCAACAGAGGCCCATTCCGGTGAAAAGGCCGGCCCGTTTGACTTGGTCAAAAGGTAGCGGGCCAGCCCATGGAAAGCCTGTTAACGGCATGTTCATATATAGCCCATTTACGGCTCGTTAACTCATGGCCCGTCACAGCCTATCGGAATTAAGCCCAATAGCTTCATATGGGCCGTCCAATATGATTCCAGCCCGTTGTAACTTCCGGCCCATGTATGGACCATGATGTCTTTCAGCCCATATGAGGCCATTTGTAACTCTTGGCCAATTAACGGCCCGTAATGAACAGTGTACCACTTTATACCCATTCACGACCCATTATTCCATTGGGTTGTTTCCAACCCGTGTCATCTTTCGGCCTTCTCAGGGCCCATTTATTCTTGGGCTCATTTCCAGCATTTGGTTACTTACGCCCTGTTACTGGCCTTTTCTTCTTGTGGACCAAATTCAACCTGTGGTTACAGTCGGCCCTTTGTGGCCCATTAATCTGTTGGGCCGTTTTCATAGCGTCATCAAATACGGCCAATTAACGACGACACGTTATGGTCGGCCCATGAACGGACGATTACAACTCTAGCCCGTTTATGGCCCATAATGCGGTCTGTTATTGGCCCATGTTTGGCCAATCGATCATATGGCCAGTAGAAGGCCCACTGATGCTACAATCCGTAGAAGGCCCATTGTTTCTATGGCCCGTAGAAGGCCCATTGTTTCTACGTCCCATAGAAGGCCCATTGTTTCTACCGCCCATAGGAGGCCCATGGTAACTACAGTAAATATGTAGCACATGGTTATTGTTGCCTAGTTTTAAAAAATAGGTTATTGCGGCCACTAGCAAACCACGGAAAAAGAACTACACTGACTACAAGCAAACAAATAAACAAGACAACAAGGAAATAAATAAGCAAGCAACTTACGCTAGGCTATCACGGCTATTACACATATTACATCCACTGGGCATTAAAGTTCACCACTAATGCAAATATAGGGAACAAAGCAGCATATCATATACACTAGTTGTCAAAGTTAGTGACCAGTGCAAATAAATGCCCCAGCAAAACAAGTCCAGAACTGAAACCACGTCAGAAGAGCTCAAGAAACAATATCATGGGTACCCATAATGCTGGCAAGATGGTTAGCAAGCTTATTAACTTTCTCTTGTTTGGCGCTTAAATCCTCCAACGCTTGTTGTTGCACCAGAAAGTATGCATCTGAATTCTGCAGGGACTTCCTTAGTCCTTCAGCTTCCTGTCACAGCACATCTGGTCGATGTCTTTCAACTTGAAGTTGAGACTCAAGAAGACGAATTGATTCAGGCAGCGAGTTTGAAGAGCTTGTGCCAGCAGTAGTGGCCAGTAACTCGAACACTACATCAAGACATGACTTTTGGGTTGTCTTACTATCGTCAAGATAGTTTTTATCAGCTTTCTTGGAGACCAACAGGGATGTCTCACTATCTTGAACCTTATCTGCATTACTTCCTTTACCATTGCATAATGGGGTACTCTTCTCCAATATTTTGTCTGCATTCTAAAAGAGAAACAAGCATACCACATCACAGGTTTACCATGTTGTATATGAAACTCATTTTGGTAAATCAGTTCAGTAGTAAAGTGGACAAGATAACAACATGAAACAAACATATATCTATGTACCATGGTCACTGTATGGTCTATATCATTCTAGTTTTTGTTGTCAAATCAAGATAGAGACACAGTTCAAATAATATTTGTTGAAGACAAAGCAGAATAGACAGAATATAAGTGTGGGAAACTAGAGAGCAATAACAACACTAGTGATGTGCATGACATGAGAACATAACTGTTTATTCAATTGAAACTGAAATCAACATAGAGCAAGTATAACAACAAACCAGTTAAAGAAACAGGTTTAAAACATACGTGTTACGCCATTGGAGTTTCAAGTCCATCCTTCAAATTTGAAAATAGTTGGTACGAGTAAATACAGTGATGCAAGAGCAAAGGAGTATGAACCATAGCTATAAAACCTGACCTGAGAACAATTCTTCTTCTGCTTTAAGCGTTGAGTTGGGATTTAGAGTGGTGGTCCTCGTGCTTTGGGCACTGCAGTTCCCTTACTAACTGCTCGTGTTTACATGCTCTATGATGGCGACAGTGTTGTGTCAACTGAAACTGGGTTACTATCTATTGGGGTTGGGGTTAGAAGGGGCGTAGCTGGTTCTTTGTCCAACTGGGTAGGGGTACAATCTGCGAGAGTCTGGGTTATTGTAGTGACCAGACCTCAAACAGTCTGATCTCTGTGCTCCGGTGTCATCCCTGGATCAGTAATGCTGAGACCACACAGTACTCGGAGGATTTATAACAGAGTAGCAATCACACACTTATTACATCGAGTGTCTCAAAAGAGAACTTATTACAATATGTATGGCTTAAGGCCATCTAATAACGATAACAGCGGAAGGCTTGGAAGATAAGTGAGTCCATCAACTCCAACGGCATCACTGAGTATAAGACCATGACCTAAAAACTCCTTAATCGTCGTTTGAAAAGTCTGCAACATTAACGTTGCAGCCCGAAACGGGTCAGCACATGGAATATGCTGGCAAGGTAACACATAGAGGGTAATGGAATGAAACAACTATACTATATGATACTATAATGCAATTTGGCTGTGGAAAGCTGTATGGTACATTTTGCGTAAGCCAATTTTCCTACTACAAGGAATAAAATTTATTACTATCATGGTGGTTGTTAAACATTGAAGAATGGTTGACAGCATCTCATCCCCAATTAAGCATCATCATTAAACATAACCCAACAAAAATTAATTTAGAGTAACATGTTGAGATTCACATGAAAATCCAAGTACTAGATACTCAGATGTCCATGACCGGGGACACGGCTAACCATGATTAGTTTATTACACTCTGTAGAGGTTTGCGCACTTTTCCCCACAAGACTCGATCGCCTCCGTTTGGTTTCTCGCACTACATGGTGTTTGAGAAGACGGATGACCGAGACATAGTCTTTCAGAAGCGCTAGCACCTTACGATGGGTAGACCGTACCACCTACATCCCCTACATCTGCTAGTCTACCCGTAAGAGTTCGCACAACTTAGTCAACTATGCCAGAGCCCATAATAGGCTTGTGGCTGCACACGGAAGTTTCTAGTTTGAAAATCTCATGATCCCTTTAGCCTGGGTGGCGGTCCAAATAGAAAACAGGCAAGTCCTGGAATAACTGGAATACCCAGGTGCCTCAATCCACCCAGATGTGTGTTTAAGTCGCCACCTTAGATAAACCATTAATTAACAATCTCACATCTGTCATGGATTTCACTCACCCAATTCACGTCTACTAGCATAGCATGGCACAATAAGCAAACGTAGAAGTAACTCCCAAAGGTTTGATAATAAACAGGTAATAGGTACTACCTCATCTACTTCCCATCCCACAATTTAATTAGATCCTAATCATGCAATGTGTGAGGATTGATCTAATGCAATAAAACTGGGTAGTAGAAAAGGTATGATCAAAGTGTTGTTGGGGCTTCCCACTTCGTCATGGTTTCAACTTTAGTGGGATCTACTGTTATACCTTCTCCAGATATAACATGTCCGAGGAATCCTACTTCCTTCAACCAAAACTCACATTTGTTGAACTTGGCATATAATTGATGTTCTCTGAGCTTTCCAAGTACCAAACGCAAATGCTCCTTATGTTCCTCTTAATTCTTTGAATAAACCAGGATATCATCAATGAACACTATGACGAACTTATCCAAAAACTCCATAAACACTTTGTTCATCATGTTCATAAAATAGGCAGGTGCGTTAGTCAGACAAAATGACATAACGGTATACTCGTACAGCCCATACCTGGTGGTAAAAGCTGTCTTAGGAATATCCTGTTCTCGAATCTTCAACTGGTGGTATCCTGGTCGGAGATCGATCTTGGAAAATACCTTAGCTCCTTGCAATCGATCAAACAGATCATTAATCATTGGTAGTGGGTACTTGTTCTTGATTGTTACTTCATTCAATCCTCGATAATCAACAACCATCCTTAACGATCCATCCTTCTTCTCCACTAGAAGTACTGGCGATCCCCAAGGTGAAGAACTTGGGCGAATATATCCCTTATCCAGTAACTCCTTAATCTGCTTCTTAATTTCCACCAAATCCTTTGCTGGCATCCTATATGGTCTCTTTGACATTGGCCCTGTGCCTGGCAATAGCTCAATCAAAAACTCAATATCTCTATCCGGTGGCATGCCTGGCAACTCCTCTGGAAATACATCAGGGAAATCCCTTACCACTGGTACTTCCTCCTGCACAACTCCTGTTAAGCAATTTACTTGAGTTCTCTTTGGCACATGCCGGGATACATACTTGATCCTTCTCCCTTCTGGGGTGGTAAGCAAAATTGACTTACTAGCACACTCAATATTCCCTTCATACTTTGATAACCAATCCATGCCTAATATCACATCCAATCCTTGAGATTCCAATACTATTAGGTTTGAGGGAAAACATAGTTACCAATCCTTAATGGTAACCGATCACACCATAGACTAGCCACATACTCTGCTCCGGGCAAGGTTACTAACATGGCCATAGCTCCTGCTGAAACATGGGCAGTTCGAAAAGCCTGCTGAAACTGGTCCCATGTGACAGTGTCTACTGGGAAAGTGACTGTGAAATTCTCCCACCATGATGCTGCGGGTCCTTCTAACTGATGTGTGCCAAACTTCACCTTCTCCGCATCTGTGTATCCTGCTGTGGTCAACTCCCTAGCTGTCTTGCGGAGCCAATCATCTGCTACTATCGGCTCGGTGCTACTGGAAAACACCGGCGGATTCAACCTAAGAAAACGGGCTAAGTGGTCAATAGGTGGTGGTGGTGGTGGGTTGTTGTTGTTGTTCCCCTGATTCTGATTCTGGACTAGCAACTGCATCAATGTGTTCTGCTGCTGGATCAACTGGGTGAGCTCCGGTGGAAAGGCAAATCCGGGGGCACGTCTCGGAGGCATCTGAGGGTTTAGAAAAGATGAGATATAAGAATAGAGGGGGTCTAAAGAGAAAACACTACCCATATGCACACGAGGCAAAACAAACAATTCACTTCAATCAATCAAACAAGGGCATACAATCGATCTATCTATCGCAAAAGTGCTCGGACTACTATATTTACATGGTGGACTACTACTACTGATGAGGTGGTCTACTAGAAATATTCTACGGTCGTTGACTCCATGATATCTGCTCCAGCTTCATCAACATAGTCATCATCGCTACTATCTGCTTCCGAGTCGGTGCCATCGATGATGATGTAGTCTTCCGGGCTAATTTCCTGGGGTTCTTCGTCTTCATCTACTGGCGTAGGGTCTCCCATAAATATTCCAATCTTCTTGATCAGGTCGTCATTCTTCTCCACTAATACTTCAATTTCCTCTTCATAATCTTCACGTGTAGCCTTGAGTTCTTCCTCCAGTTCCTTGATTCTAGTCTTTGCCTTCTTTAGGTCTATCATGTCGGCGCACATCTGGTTCTCCTGTCGTCGAATGTGCTGGTTTAGCTCCTGGATAAAAGCTGCGATTGATCTATCCTTCATGGTGCTGATCATCTCCCAGTGTTCATCTCAGCGCCCACAAATCTGGTAGATAGTATCCTTGAGATCCTTGTAGTAGACTTCTCCAATGCGTCCCATGGCGATGTGAGCTACCATACTCTTTCCTAGACTCCTAGTTGGTGCATCAAAAGAAAACTCTATGGGCTCAGTGACTGGCATGAACGTCCTTCCTGGAACTTGAACTTGAATCATCCAGTGCTCTTCTTCAGGTAAAGTGGCGTTGTAGGTTCCCGTGAAGCTTGGTACTCCTATATTCAGGTATCTAGTGACTTCCTTCAAGTGACGTCCAAAGGGTGTATCTTCATCCGGTTGTGTGAACTTATTCCTTGCATCCGCCATCCTAAAGAGTAGAAAAGATGAGAGGTTAGAAGAGAAGAGAGTGAATAGTGATCTAGGTCTTGTGCTTAGTGGTCGTGTCCTACAGTCAGCTTGTGCTCTGATACCATCTCTGTGGCGACCAGACCACAAACAGTCTGATCTCTGTGCTCTGGTGTCATCCCTGTATCAGTAATGCTGACACCACACAGTACTCGGAGGATTTATAACAGAGTAGCAATCACACACTTATTACATCGAGTGTCTCAAAAGAGAACTTATTACAATATGTATGGCTTAAGGCCATCTCATAACGATAACAGCGGAAGGCTTGGAAGATAAGTGAGTCCATCAACTCCAATGGCATCACTGAGTATAAGACCATGACCTAAAAACTCCTTAATCGTCGTCTGAAAAGTTTGCAACATTAATGTTGCAGCCCGAAACGGGTCAGCACATGGAATATGCTGGCAAGGTAACACATAGAGGGTAATGGAATGAAACAGCTATACTATATGCATATTTGGCTGGTGGAAAGCTCTATGGTTACAGTTTTGCGTAAAGCCAATTTTTCCCTACTACAAAGGAATAAATTTATTTAACTATCATGGTGGTTGTTAAACATTGAGAATGGTTGACAGCATTCTCAATCCCAATTAAGCATCATCATTAAACATAACCCAACAAAATTAATTTAGAGTAACATGTTGAGATTCACATGAAAATCCAAGTACTAGATACTCAAGATGTCCATAACCGGGGACACGGCTAACCATGATTAGTTTATTACACTCTGCAGAGGTTTGCGCACTTTTCCCCACAAGACTCGATCGCCTCCGTTTGGTTTCTCGCACTACATGGTGTTTGAGAAGACGGATGACCGAGACATAGTCTTTCAGAAGCGCTAGCACCTTACGATGGGTAGACCATACCACCTACATCCCCTACATCTGCTAGTCTACCACTGTAAGAGTTCGCACGACTTAGTCAACTATGCTAGAGCCCATAATAGCTTGTGGCTGCACACGGAAGTTTCTAGTATGAATAGTCTCATGATCCCTTTGAGCCTGGGTGGCGGTCCAAAAGAAAACAGGCAAGTCCTGGAATACCCAGGTGCCTCAATCCACCCAGATGTGTGTTTAAGTTGCCACCTTAGATAAACCATTAATTAACAATCTCACATCTGTCATGGATTTCACTCACCCAATCCACGTCTACTAGCATAGCATGGCACAATAAGCAAACGTAGAAGTAACTCCCAAAGGTTTGATAATAAACAGGTAATAGGTACTACCTCATCTACTTCGCATCCCACAATTTAATCAGATCCTAATTGTAACGCCCTCGATGCGGCTATAGCTCCCACGTGTCGAGGCACGACTTAGAGACATAACCGCATTGAAAGCAATGTCGCAAGTCTGGCAATCATTACAACATCCCATGTAATACATAATAAAAGGGGGAGAACATAGTTGGCTTACACTCGCCACGTCACATCAGAGTACATAAATAACATCCATCAAACAATCACTCATGGCCCGACTACGGCGCCAAAATGGAAAAGAACCCAACATGCGACAAGGCCCTGAATCAAACCCCAACTAGGCACCACTACTGATCATCGGGAAAGGAAACATAATAACGCTGAGAGTCCTCGTCGAACTCCCACTTGAGCTCGTACTCGTCACCTGGAGCGGAATCACCTGGACCTACATCTGGAATTATAGTAACTGTGAGCCACAGGGACTCAGCAATCTCGCACCCTCGTGATCAAGACTATTTAAGCTTGTAGGAATGGATGAGGCAAATATATGTGGAGCTGCAGCAAGCGACTAGCGTATATGGTGGCTATCTTATACGCAAAAGAGAGCGAGAAGAGAAGGCAAGCGCGAGCGAGAAGCTAGAAGGAACAACCTGCGCAAACATAACTCCAACACCGTGTCCACTTCCCGGACTCCGCCTAAAAGAGGCCATCACGGCAACACACACGGTTGATTCATTTTAATTAATTAAGGTTTAAGTTATCTACAACCGGACATTAACAAATTCCCATCTGCCCATAACCGCGGGCACGGCTTTCGAAAGTTCAATCCCTGAAGGGGGTCCCAACTTAGCCCATGACAAGCTCTCACGGTCAACGAAGGAATAGACCTCCACCCGAGTCACACCGATCAGACTCGGTAACCCGGTACAACAAGACAGTTCGACAGGTTAAAACAAGACCAGCAACACCGCCCGAATGTGCCGACAAATTCCGATAGGAGCTGCACATATCTCTTTCTCAGGGCACACTCAGATGAGACATCCTACGAGTAAAACCAACCCTCAAGTTGCCCCGAGGTGGCCCCGCAGTCTACTCGGTCGGACCAACACCCAGAGGGAGCACTGGCCCGTGGGGTGCTAAAATAAGATGACCGTTGAGTCTGCAGAACCCAAGGGAAAGAAAAGGGTAGGTGGCAAATGGTAAAAACAATGTTGGGCATTGCTGGAAAAGCTTTAATCAAGGCGAAATATCAAGGGGTTCCCATTATAACCCAACCGCGTAAGGAACGCAAAATCCGGGAACATAACACCGATATGACGGAAACTAGGGCGGCAAGAGTGGAACAAAACACTAGGCGAGAGGCCGGCCTTCCACCCTTTACCAAGTATATAGATGCATTAAGATAACATAGCAATATAATGATATCCCAACAAGTAAATAAATGTTCCAACAAGGAACGGCTCCAACCTTCACCTGCAACTAACAACGCTATAAGAGGGGCTGAGCAAAGCGGTAACATAGCCAATCAACGGTTTGCTAGGACATGGTGGGTTAGAGGTTCAACATGGCAATTGGGAGGCTGACAAGCAAAAGGTAGGCATCGTAGCATTGGCAAAGCAAGAGCGAGCAAACTAGCATAGCAAAGATAGTAGCGATTTCGAGGGTATGATCATCTTGCCTGCACAGTTGTCAAAGCTGACTGGATCCTCACAAGCAAACTCAACGGGCTCCTCGGTAGAGAACTCGTCTCCCGGCTCTACCCAACAAGACAAACAAGCAGCAAGGATACAATCAACCACGTGCAAGACCAAGCAATATGATGAAATGATGATATGCTATGCGGGATGCGATGCGGGATGCAAAATGCAAGATATGACAGGAAATGCATGAACCTGGCCTCAACTTGGAATTCCAAGGGTGCCACTGGATAGAGGGGATGAAATCGCTTGAAAACGATATAAAGATCATTGGAATCGGAGTTACGGTTTGGAAAGCAAGGATACAATCAACCACGTGCAAGACCAAGCAATATGATGAAATGATGATATGCTATGCGGGATGCGATGCGGGATGCAAAATGCAAGATATGACAGGAAATGCATGAACCTGGCCTCAACTTGGAATTCCAAGGGTGCCACTGGATAGAGGGGATGAAATCGCTTGAAAACAATATAAAGATCATTGGAATCGGAGTTACGGTTTGGAAATGGCAAGCGTTTTACGATATGACACCGGTCTGCGATTTACAGCAAGTAGGCATCTAAATGCAACGAGATGAACATGCTACAGCCACCAAACATGACAACAAAATACGTGGCAGGGATGCACACAAGATGCTTAACAAAAGAATAGCACTGAGACACGGCCAAATCATCCATTAAGAGGTTCAAACAAGCATAGCAAAAACGCAAATGCAAAACAGATTCCAGAATTAGTGAAATTAACACTTGTCTGAAATTTCAGATCACGATGCTCTCTTTGAAGCAGCAAAACAACATGATAAATGACCTGAACATGACAAGTAAGAACATGGCATGGAGCTACTCAACAATCTTAACAAAAGATCCAAAGTGACCTGGGGCCAAAAGGGATCACAAAATATATTAACGGGCACACGAACATAGCTAAAACACAATCAGTTTTCAGACTTAGTGAAAACTGAGACATGCTGAAAAATAACTCACGAAGGCATGTACAGAGCACTGCACATATGCAAACAAAGACATGGATGGATAGATCATAACATGAGTACCAAAATTCCCTTACTGATCATCCTCAAAAGAGGCACGGATCATTAGGAAACAAGCTGAACATATAACGAGCTTGATGCACTCACCACGGTACAAGTCACAGCAAGGCAAGCATACATCTATTAATAAGGCACAAAATACAAGCTAGACATGGCAAGAACAATGGCATGGCATGCACGGATCAACTACAATAACTCCGGCAATATCGCAAACAAGTTGACGATCTGCCCAGATTCACCACGAAGCAAAGGTTGAGCTTGATTGAGTCAACCCATAGCACTCCACATATGCAAACAAAGACATGGATGGATAGAGCATAACATGAGTAACAAAAGTCCCTTACTGATCATCCTCAAAAGAGGCACGGATCATTAGGAAACAAGCTGAACATATGGCATCATGAACTAAAATATCCCAGACTTAGTGAAAACAACTAAGTCCCTGAAAACAGATTTGCCGGGTGCCTCACTTTGCAAGCTTGCACAAGTCACCACACACATCCTAAAAATGCATGGGTTGCACCTCTGGAAAGAAGATCTAACAGCATTTTGGGCATCAAGATGAGCTCAAATGAAAATGATGCAATGTAATGAAATGATGTACTCGTTGAGGCGAACATTTTGATATATCATATGTCCAAATCGGAGCTACGGATGCAAAGTTACGGAGCCTCGAACATAGAAACTTGGACTGAAAAATCTGAGGACTTAGAAGAATTTTGACCTAGGGTTCGTCCCAGATCTGGATCGACACGCGAACCGAGGAGCTCCGGCGAGGGTTGACTTGCTCCGGCGAGGTCGCAAAACCGGCGAGGAGGAGTGTGAGAGCCGGACCCGGCCGGATCCGGGCCGGACCTGGCGGCGGACGGCGACGGCGACCACCGGGGACGCGGGGCGGCGAGCCCGCGGCGGAGGGAGGCGGCCGGCGAGGAGGGAGATGCAGGCGCGGGCGGCGGCGCGGGCCTCGGGGGCCGGCCTTGGGCTCCCGGGCCAGCGGGGATGTGGGGAGGCGGCGCGGCCAACGGGAGGCGGACACGTGGCGGCGGCGGGGTAAGTCGGACGTTGTCCGGTGCGGCCGGACACGTCCGTTGGCGGCGGATCTGGCGGGGATGATTTTTTTTTTAGAACTAGGGTTCGAGGAGGAAGACGAGATCCGAAATTGGAGGGGGTATATATAGGCATAAGTGGAGCTAGGAGAGTCCAAAAGAGGTGCGGTTTTCGGCCACGCGATCGTGATCGAACGCTCTAGGACATGGAGTAGAGTTTGGTGGGTTTTGGGCCAAATTTGAGGGGTGTTGGGCTGCAACACACACGAGGCCTTTTCGGTCCCTCGGTTAACCGTTGGAGTATCAAACGAAGTCCAAATGATACGAAACTTGACAGGCGGTCTACCGGTAGTAAACCAAGGCCGCATGGCAAGTCTCGGTCCAATCCGGAAATGTTTAATCCCCACACACGAAAGAAAGCTAGAAATGGCCACCGGAGGAGAACGAAGCGCCGGAATGCAAAACGGACAACGTGGAAAATGCTCGAATGCATGAGATGAACACGTATACAAATGCAATGCACATGATGACATGATATGAGATGCATGAAAACGAAAACAACACACGGAGACAAAGACCCGAACCCGAGAAATAAATATAACTTAACACCGGAAACGGCAAGAGTTGGAGTACGAATAGGGAAAGTTACATCCAGGGTGTTACAACACTCCACCACTACGAAAAGATCTCGTCCCGAGATCTAGGACTGAAAGAACTCCGGGTACTCAGAACGGAGGTGATCCTCGCGTTCCCAGGTAGCTTCACGGTCGGAATGGTGTGACCACTTGACTTTGAGAAATTTGATTGACTTGTTGCGAGTCTTGCGTTCAGTCTCTTCAAGAATAGCAACTGGGTGCTCACGATAAGAGAGATCTTCTTGGAGCTCAATGTCCTCGAAGTTGACGGTGCGGTCAGGAGTCTTGAAGCACTTTCGAAGCTGAGAGACATGGAAGACATCATGAACATTTGCAAAGTTTGAAGGAAGCTCGAGTTGATAGGCGAGGTCGCCTCTCTTGCTGACAATCTTGAAAGGTCCCACGTATCTAGGGGCAAGCTTCCCTTTGATACCGAAGCGACGAGTACCTTTCATAGGAGAGACACGGAGGTAAACATGATCTCCGATCTCGAAAGCCAAATCACGGTGCTTACTATCATAGTAGCTCTTCTGGCGGGATTGGGCTGCTTTGAGGTTATCACGAATGACTTTGCACATTTCTTCTGCTTCTGTGATTAAGTCATTACCCAGCAGCTGACGTTCACCGGTTTCAGACCAGTTGAGAGGGGTACGGCACTTCCTGCCATAGAGAATTTCAAATGGGGCCTTGCCCGAACTCGCTTGAAATCTGTTGTTGTAGGAAAACTCGGCATATGGAAGACAATCTTCCCACTTCATACCGAAAGAGATAATGCAAGCCCTGAGCATATCTTCAAGAATCTGATTGACACGCTCGACTTGGCCGCTAGTTTGAGGATGAAAAGCTGTGCTGAAACGGATGTTGGTGCCCATGGCCTTCTGAAAAGAATCCCAAAACTTCGAGGTGAATATGCTGCCACGATCTGAAGATATCAACTACAGAATGCCGTGCAGAGAGACAATCGAGAGGTATAAAGCTCTGCCAATTGAGCTGCTATGATAGACTCTTTGATAGGCAGGAAGTGAGCCACTTTAGTGAGTTTGTCGATGACAACGAAGATAGCATCATTGCCACGCTTGGACTTTGGAAATCCAGTCACGAAGTCCATCTCAATGTGGTCAAACTTCCATTCTGGAATGGCAAGAGGTTGGAGGAGACCAGCTGGTCGTTGGTGTTCTGCCTTCACTCTTCTGCAGACATCACATTCATTCACGAACTGAGCAATTTCACGCTTCATTCGAGTCCACCAATACGCCTTCTTGAGGTCCTGGTACATCTTTGTACTCCCAGGGTGGATGGAGAGGAGTGAATTGTGAGCCTCGTTCATAATGACTTTACGAAGGTCACCTTTAGGCACAACAATGCGATCCTCAAAGAATAGAGTATCCTTGTCATCAAGACGATAGCACTTGTACTTGGGTTGACTCTTGGCAATCCCAATCTTCACCTTCTTCACCATAGCATCAAGAAGTTGAGCCTCGCGAATCTGATCTTCCAAAGTAGGAGAGACTTGAAGGTTGGCGAGGAAACCTTGAGGAACAACTTGCAGATTGAGTTTGCGGAAAGCTTCACAAAGCTCGGGTTGGTAAGGCTTGAGAATCAGACTGTTGCAGTAAGCCTTCCTGCTCAAAGCGTTAGCAATTACATTGGCCTTGCCTGGAGTATATTCGATGCTCGGATTATACTCTTGAATCATTTCGACCCAACGAGTCTGCCTGAGGTTGAGATTAGGCTGAGTGAAGATGTACTTGAGACTCTTGTGGTCAGTGAAGATGTCCACTTTCCTTCCCAATAAGAGATGTCTCCAAGTCAAAAGAGCATGCACAACTGCCGCCAACTCGATGTCATGAGTGGGGTAGTTCCTTTCATTGGGCTTCAACTGGCGAGAAGTATACGCCACAACTTTCTTCTCTTGCATCAACACTGCACCAAGACCTTGAAGAGAGGCATCACAGAAGACCTCGAACAGTTTGGATTCATGAGGAGGAGTCAGAACTGGAGAAGTGACTAATTTCTCTTTCAGGGTGTTGAAAGCGATGTCACATTCGGGAGACCAAACGTACTTCACGTGCTTCTGGAGAAGGTTGGAAAAAGGCTTCGCGATCTTTGAGAAGTTCACAACGAACCTTCGACAATAGCTCGCGAGACCAAGGAAGTTGCGGAGTTGGTTCACGTTCTGAGGTGGTTCCCAATTCACAATTGCATACACCTTCTCAGGATTCACCGCTATGCCCTTGGCAGAGATGATATGCCCAATGTAGAGAACCTCATCGAGCCAAAACTCGCACTTTGAAAACTTGGCATAGAACTGATGTTCTCTGAGCTTATCCAGCACCAAACGCAAGTGCTTGGCATGATCTCCCTTGTTCTTGGAAAAGACCAAAATGTCATCGAGGTAGACCAAGACGAAGTCATTTGTGTAGGGGTTGAAGATGAAGTTCATCATGCGAGAGAATGTCGGAGGAGCGTTGACGAGGCCAAAAGACATGACAGTGTATTCATATGAACCATAGCTTGTTCTGAATGCTGTCTTGGGGATATCTTGCTCACGAATTTGAATCTGGTGATAGCCCATACGGAGATCAAGCTTGGAGAATACTTGAGCACCTTTGAGTTGTTCAAACAGCTCGTTGATGTTGGGAAGTGGGTACTTGTTCTTTATAGTCTTCTTGTTCAATAGACGGTAGTCAACACAAAGTCGGTCCATTCCATCCTTCTTCTTCACAAAAAAGAACTCCACAACCCCACGGAGAAGAACTGGGTCGGATGAGACCCATTCACTCTTGAATATCGAGTTGCTTCTTCAGCTCCTTCAACTCTTCAGGTCCAAGCTTGTAAGGACATTTGTAAACAGGTTCCGTGCTAGGGTCAAGATCGATGACAAATTCAACTGGCTGGTGCGGAGGCATTCCTGGAAGCTCTTTTGGAAAGACGTCTTGATATTCGCAAACGACTGGAATTTGAGAGATGGCATCCAGTTCACCCTTCTCATTGAGAGAAAACAGACGAATGGTATCATCTCTTGCGGCAAAGACAATAACATCCTCAGACGAATGAGTCAAATGAATCTGCCTGGCAGCACAATCAAGCTGAGCCTTGTGCTTAGAAAGCCAATCCATTCCAAGAATAAGATCAATATCCGAGTCACCAAGAACCGTAGGAGATGACAGAAACTTGCAGTCGCCCAACGTGATAGTAACATCCGGAACCCTGGAGTTAGCATTCATGCGTTTACCCGGAGAGACAACTGCTATCGGTCTAGGCAAAACTTGGAGAGCCAATTCATGCTTAGATGCAAAAGGTCTCGAGATGAAACAACGCGATGCACCAGTGTCAAAAAGAACTTTTGCAGGAATATCGTTAACAGGAAGGTTACCCATGATGACATCTAACGAGTCCTTTACCTGAGCTGCATTCATCAAGTTGACCTTGGCGTGCTTGGGGTTATGCTTGACCACTGCGGTACTTGCCGATCTCACAGGAGGAGGAGGGAGATGCCTCTGATTGAAGCATTTGTTGGCATAGTGACCCTTCTGTTGGCACTTGTTGCACGTGACCTCCGAGAGCGGACGGTGATACGGAGCACTTGATCTTGGAGCTTGACACGAAGTCTTGTTATGAAAGCCAGGGTTGGGTGGGTGGGAAGATCCACTGCCACCTTTGCTCTTCCATTGATAAGGCTGACGGAACGGAGGAGGAGGAAGCCAATACTTTTGCTGCTTAGCCACTTGAGTTGAGGAAGAAGGAGTTGCATCTCTGACTCGCTTCTTGGAAGCATCGCACTTCAGTTGAGCAGTCTCTTGCTTCATTGCCATATTGTAGAACTCATCATACTTCTTGGGCTCAAAAAGGACGAGAGCTAGCTGGAGTTCTTCTCTGAGAACACCCCTGAACTGGTATATCATGCTCTTCTCGTCAGGGACGTCTTGCTTAGCAAAACGGGCGAGCTTCTGAAACATGATGTTGTACTGGTAAACAGACATAATGCCTTGCTTCAGGTTGCGGAATTCCTCACGCTTGCTCTCAACTACACTCTTAGGAATATGATGAGCTTTGAAGTCTTGATGGAATTCATCCCAGGTAATCACACGGCCTCCTCTGGAATCTTTGTACTGCTGAAACCATTCTGCAGCTTGGTCTTAGAGTTGGAAGGAGGCAAACTTGACAAAGTCCTCAGGCCTGACGTTACTGCACTCGAAATGCTTGCATATGTCCACGAGCCAATCATCAGCGTCTGTTGCCTCAACACAATTGCTGAAGGTCTTTGGCTAGTTAGCAAGGAACTGGTTGAGTGTAGCAGACTGATTCTGATTGTTGCCATGGCCCTGGTTCCCTTGGTTGCGCTCTTGAAGAAGTTGCATGATCAGTTGCGTGTTTGCATTGGTAGCGGCCATCACAGCTTGCCATGCCTCCAGAGGTGGAGGTGGTGGCAGCGGATCAGGATTCAGCATCGTGCGCGTTGGAGGAGCCATCCTGAAGAGGTTGACATCCATTAGCATCTTGACAGACAAATATTGAAGCTGAATCAAATGGGTTGAAATTGCAACATAAAGTCTTCACATCCGAACAAAATGAACAAATGCATTCCAATTGAAATGGTCACATTTCCATAAACTGAGAAGCCACTTAGAATTGAGGTAGAAGAATAAAACCAACAAGGTACGGGCAAGAACGAATACTTGGTGAGGATTACCCAATCCCAAACCAAATATCCGCGGAAGAAGAACTAGAGCTACAAGAATTCCCACCTATGAAACTCCCGAACCTTTCCGGTTATGTAATCAGGTGTTGGGGATACAGGGGAAGCATAATATCTCACCCAAATCTAGCAAATCCTACATCCAGCTGTATCCATCCTTCAACACATAACCAAGAAACCTTCGGAAATCATTTACCTCAACCTTCGAAAAGCATCCGTTATACAAGTTATGGAAATACTCCCGAACTCCCGCCCCATTACTGGGTGGCGTCGAGGTTATCTCACCAACAACTACATAAAAGAGATTTTCGATATCGGTGAAACTCAGGTATTCCAGAATCTCAACGATAAAATTGTGACGACAACACCTCGGAGCTTAACTCCCCGGGACACTGCCACAACCCCTAAATGACAGGAGGCACCAAGAACAATGTTCTTGTCACAAATCGATCGGAACGATTCCAAGATACCCGCGTGATCCTAAATTTTTTTAGTGAAATTTGAGAAGAGAAGAGTCAAAACTCTACGTCAGGATGCCTCACCAGAGCAACGAAGGGACTGGGGAGTAAAAAGAATTCCTAAACTCTCCGATATATAAATCCTAGATGACTCAAACCATTTTTCTAGACTCAACAACGCCAACGATTCGATCAACCAGGGGGCTCCTAAGGTCGGGGAAGGCTCCGAATACCTACTTGTAACGCCCTCGATGCGGCTATATCTCCTACGTGTCGAACCATGACTTAGAGGCATAACCGCATTGAAAGCAATGTCGCAAGTGAGGTAATCTTCACAGCAACCCATGTAAATAAATAAAAGGGGTAAAGTACATAGTTGGCTTACACTCGCCACGTCACACAAATACATAAATAAGTCATTACATTCATCCAATATACTCATGGTCCGACTACAGTACCAAAATAAAGATCAACCCCCAAATGCGACAAAGTCCCCGATCGCCCCAACTGGGCACCACTACTGATCATCTGGGAAAGACACATAGTAATGACGAGAGTCTTCATCGAACTCCCACTTGAGCTCGGTCATGTCATCTGGAACGGTATCATCGGTCCCTGCATCTGGTCTAGGAAGGAATCTGTGAGTCACGGGCACTCAGCAATCTCACACCCTCGTTATCAAGACTATTTAAGCTTATAGGTAAGGCAAAGGTATGATGTGGAGCTGCAGCAAGCGACTAGCATATATGGTGGCTAACCTATTCGCAAAAGAGAGCGAGAAGAGAAAGGCAAACGCACGGTCGAACAACTATGATCAAGAAGTGATCCTAGAACAACCTACGTCAAGCATTTCTCCAACACCATGTTCACTTCCCGGACTCCGCCGAGAAGAGACCATCACGGTTACACACGCGGTTGGTGCATTTTAATTAAGTTAAGTTTCATGTTATCTACAACCGACATTAACAAATACCCATCTGCCCATAACTGCGGGCACGGCTTTCGAAAGTTCAAATCCTTGCAGGGGAGTCCCAACTTAGCCCATCACAAGCTCTCACGATCAACGAAGGATATTCCTTCTCCCAAGACAATCCGATCAGGCTCGGCATCCCGGTTACAAGACATCCTCGACAATGGTAAAACTAAACCAGCAAAGCCACCCGAATGTGCCGACAAATCCCGATAGGAGCTGCACATATCTCGTTCTCAGGGCACACCAGATTGTCCAAGGTTCCGGTAGGCTAGCCCAGAGTTGCCCCTGGTGGCCACCGGCAGCTGACAGGTTGGACCAACACTCAGAGGAGCACTGGCCCGGGGGTTTAAATAAATATGACCCTTGAGTCCGTGGAACCCAAGGGAAAAAGAGGCTAGGTGGCGAATGGTAAAACCAATGTTGGGCATCGCTGGAAGATTTTTATTCAAGGCGAACTGTCAAGGGGTTCCCATTATAACCCAACCGTGTAAGGAACGCAAAATCCGGGAACATAACACCGATATGACGGAAACTAGGGCGGCAAGAGTGGAACAAAACACCAGGCATAAGGCCGAGCCTTCCACCCTTTACCAAGTATATAGGTGCATTAAGATAAACAAGATAATATAGTGACATCCCAGAAATAAACAATGTTCCAACAAGGAACGATCTCCAATCTTCACCTGCAACTAGCAACGCTATAAGAGGGGATGAGCAAAGCGGTAACATAGCCAAACAATGGTTTGCTAGGACAAGGTGGGTTAGAGGTTTGACATGGCAATATGGGAGGCATGATAAGCAAGTGGTAGGTATCATAGCATAGGCATAGCAAAAGAGCGAGCATCTAGCAAGCAAAGATAGAAGTGATTTCGAGGGTATGGTCATCTTGCCTGCAAAGGTGTCAGAGTTGCTTTGATCCTTGTAAGCGAACTCAACGGTCTCCTCGTTCACGAACTCATCTCCCGGCTCTTGCCAAACAAGAATAACAAGCAAAGGGAGCACAATCAACCACGTGCAATGCTCAAACAACATGATGCAAACATGGTATGATATGCGGGATGCGATATGTGATGCATATGCATGATTTGCAAAGGAATGATTGAACCTGGCCTCAACATGTAAATCCAAGAGTGCCACTGGAAAGGGGAGTTGATTTCAGTTGAAATCTATATAAAGATCACCGGAATCGGATGCACGGTTTGGAAATGGCAAGCAAAACAAATATGGCACCGGTCTGCGATAATCAGCAAGTGACCAACTAAATGCATCAAGATAAATATGCTACAGCGCTCAAACATGACAACAAAATACATGGCAGGGATCCACTCATGATGCTTGACAAAAGATGAACACTAAGCTACGGCTAATTCATCCATTAACAGGTTCAAACAAGCATGGAAAAAGAGCAAATGATAACAGGTTTCAGACTTAGTGAAATTAACACAAGTCTGGAATTTATCATCAGGAAGCACACTTTAGAGCATGAAAACTACAAGCTACAGGAACTTAACATGGCAAGTCAAGGCATCGCATGAAGCTACTCAAAGCACTTAACAAAAGTCCCTTAGTGACCTTGAGCCAAAAGGGAACAGAAAATACAATTGCAAGCATGTGAACATGGCAAAAACATAAACATATTCAGACTTAGTGAAAAACTGGAGCATGCAAATCAGTTAACGAGTAGGCATGTTTACGAGCTCGATGCACTCACTACGGAGCATTGCATGACAAACTAAGCATACACCCATGAATAAGACATGACATAGGAGCTAGACATGGCAAGAACAACAACATAGCATGCACGGATCAATAGCAACATCCTCGGCAAAATCGCTAAACATGTCAACAATCTGCCAGGATCAATTTATAGCAAAAGTAGAGCTCGATTGACTCAAGCTAGGGTGCTCCATAAATGCAAACAAGGACATGGATGGATAGAGCACCACAATGTTAACAAAACATCCTTACTGATCATCCTCAAAAGAGGCACGGATCACTAGGAAACAACATGAACATATGGCATGACAACAAAATCAGGAGAAGGACTTCGAGGAATTCTAAGTCCCTGAAATCAGCATTACCGATTACGCTACTTTACAAGCTTGTGCTAGTCACCACAAATATCACAAAAATACATGGCAAGCACCTCTGTAAAGATGGCATGGCATATAACAAAACACATGTAGAGCTCAGGATCATAGCATGCACACATCAATCATGGCAAAATGACAAAAGGCTATTTGCTGAAACAGATCTGACAAATTCATCACATAGCCCTCTTCCAATAGCATTTCGGGCATCAAGATGAGCTCAAATGAAAATGATGCATTAAGATGAAATGATGTACTCGTCGAGACGAACATTTTGATATGCTACACGCACCAATCGGAGCTATGGATGCAGAGTTATGGCATGTCAAAGATTGCAAGAAAATTAGGGTTTCGGGGCAAAAGTCAACCCTTCGTCCCAGATCCAGATCTGGCGCGGATTTCGAGGATCGACGGAAAACTTTGCCGAAACAGTGGACAACGGCGGTAGGAGTGGTACTTGGCGCCGGAGTTGGCCGGAGTTCGTCGTGGAACTTGGAGACTCGGCCGGAGGAGAAGACGGAGAGGCTCGCCGCGGTGGTGGCTCCGAGCGGCGCTATTAGGCGCGGCGGGGCGGCGACTGATGGGTTCCGGCGAGGGGCCGGCGATGGGGCGGCGTGGCGGCAAAGTGGCGTCGGGCGGCGCGAGAGGAAGAAGAAGACCCGGGCGGCGGCGGAGGAGACCCGGGCCGCGGGAGCTCTCCTCGGGCCCGGCGGGCCGCGAGCGGCGGGAGAGGACGGAGGGACACGTGGCGGGATGCCACTGGAGCAGAACGGTGGTGCGGTCAGGTCGGACACGTCCGGCGCCGGCGGACGCTGTTCGGCGCGCGGAGGAAGAAGGGGGCTAGGGTTTAGGGTAGGAAAGATCCAAAAATTTCGGGGAGGATCCCTTTATATAGAGGTAGAGGGAGCTAGGAAGCTCCAAATAAGGTGGTTTGCGGCCACGCGATCGTGATCGAACGCTCTAGATGATGGAGAGGGTTTAGGTGGGTTTTGGGCCAAATTGGAAGGGTGTTGGGCTACAACACACACGAGGCCTTTTCGGTCCCTCGGTTAACCGTTGGAGTATCAAATGAAGTCCAAATGACGCGAAACTTGACAGGCGGTCTACCGGTAGTAAACCAAGGCAGCATGACAACTCTCGGTCCAATCCGGAAATTTTAACCCCCACACACGAAAAGAGGTAGAAAGGGACACCGGGTGACATAGGAGCGCCGGAATGCAAAATGGACAACGGGGAAAATGCTCGAATGCATGAGACGAACACATATGCAAATGCAATGCACATGATGACATGATATGAGATGCATGACAAAGACAACAACACACGGAGACGAAAAACCCGACAACGAGGAAATAAAATAACTTAGCGCCGGAAACGGCAAGAGTTGGAGTAGAGATTAGGTAAATTACATCCGGGGTGTTACATTAGCCACCATACATGCTAGTGCTTACTACATGTCCACCTCACTACCTTTTCCTACCCATAAGCTTAAATAGTCTTGATCGCTAGGGTGTGAGATTGCTGAGTCCCCGTGACTCACAGATTACTTCAAACAGTTGCAGGTACCGATGACAAGCGTGCAGGTGACGCAACAGAGCTCAAGTGTGAGCTTGATGAAAATCGTGTTCGTTGTGTTGTTTCGTTTCAAGTTGATCAGTAGTGGAGCCCAGTCGGGGCAATCAGGGATCTAGCATTAGGGGTTGTCTTTCTTTATTCGGTTCCGTAGTCAGACCTTGATTGTATCTGGATGATTTAATGCTATATTTATGTATTGTGTGAAGTGGCGATTGTAAGCCAACTCTTTATCTCTTTCTTATTCAGTACATGGGATGTGTAAAGATTACCCCTCTTGCGACATGCCTACTATGTGGTTATGCCTCTAAGTCGTGCTCCGACACGTGGGAGATATAGCCGCACCGTGGGTGTTACACATACCGAGTTTTGGAACGTATGGGAGAAGTTGCCTACAAATTGGAGTTACCCGAAGGATTGTCAGGAGTTCATGATGTGTTTCACATTTCCCAGTTAAAGAAGTGCCATGCAAAGATGGCCGATATTCCTCTGAGAGATATAGTGCCCCTGGAAGCAATTCAATTGGAGAGTGACCTAACCTACGAGGAGAAACCCGTCAAGATTCTCGAGTGTGCCAGCCGATTTACAAGCAACAAGGCCATCAAGTTTTGCAAAGTTCAGTGGAGCCACCATACCGAGGAAGAAGCCACCAGGGAGCAAGAAGAAGACCTATGGAAAGACCACCCACACCTATTTGCCAGCCAACCCGAATCTCGAGGGCGAGATTCATCTTAAGGGGGGGTAGGTAGGTTTGTAACATCCCAATTTTCAATTTGGATGTTAATTATTAGGTCATCATATGCATCCATGGTTCTTGCATTTTGAATTTATTTTATTTGGACATTTTGATCCTAGAGACATTAAGCAACTCAAGGACCATGTGAGAGAGTTGGAGGTTTTTAGAAAATTCCATTTTTGAATTTTCAAAATTGGTAAACTGGATCAAGGTGATTTTTATTTGGAATTATTTTTCCATTTATTTCCAAAATAAATAAAATAATGAGAGAAGATAACATAAATTCTTCAAAATAGAGGAAATAATGGAAATTTAACTTTGAATAAAAATATTTATTTTATTTGAATTTTATTTGAGATTTTATTCGGTTAAATTAGCAAAAAATGCATTTTTGAAAATTGCATTTTAGCCCAGAAAAATGTTCACGTTGTCCTAAATATTAGTAGAGGACCGAGAAAATCATTTTTGGGATTTTAGATTTTTATTTATTTTACTATTAGATTTTTCCTTTTCGGCAAAATTATTTAAAAAAAACTCTTCGACTGACTGGGCCAAAGCCCAACCGGCCCGCACCGCCGCCGCCTTCCCCGAGTGCGTGAATCCCGCCCGCCGTCGCCGCCGCTCGAGTCCAAGCCGGACTCCGCCGCTGCCCGTGCCTCCTTCCCCAAGACGCCCCCTCTTATTTAGCCACCGCCGCTGCCGCCCCCTCTCCCCATCAAGCCACCGCCGCACGCACTGCACCACCGCCCCACCGCCCATGCCGCCACAGCCGCTTGCCGCCGCTTGCGCCGCCGCCTGCCTCACCGCGCCGCCGCCTTGCCGCTACCCGACGCCGCCTCTCGCCGCCCGCATCGCTACTAGCCGTCGCCGGAGCTGCCATCCCGCCTCGCCGATCCACCGCCGCCATTGGTTTTTCTCGCCGCCGGCCGAATCCTCGAGAACAGGTAAAAACCGATCGGTTTCTATGTTTTTTCGGTTTTTACATTAGATCGGTTTTATATATTTTATTTCGATAATTAACGAAGGTTCACCCATTTAGCTCTGTTAACAAACTAATTCGTACGTTAGTCTCTGTTAGCGGACGTTCAACCGATAGATTTTTCTTCTTCTGTTTAATTTCGACCAGGGACCTATCCGCAAATAGTTTTCTTACCGATTAGTCCCCGATTTTCAAACCCTCACAACTTTTTGCTTGTTTATCCAAATCTAGTGAAACCAGCACCAAAATCTTTGTCTTGTTCCCCTCTATCCAGATAAACAACTTGAACATGATTTTGGAAATTTTAGATTTGGTTTCAAGCAGATTTAAATTCGAACTTCTTTTGATCATAGTTTGAGTTTCGTAACTCCAATTTGATCGGTTCTTTTTGCAAATGGAAGCTCTTCCCTTGAATTTTCTTTGTAGATCTTTTCTTATGGTTTTACCTTTGCATCTTATGCTTGAGTGCTTATGTATGCTATTGTTTGTTCATGATAGAGTTTCCGGAGTGCGAGGCTTGCTACTACGAATCACTAGGGTTTTCTGATCGTCAGCAAGGCAAGTAACACTTTGATCATACCCCTTTTATTACCCAGTTTTTATGCATTAGTTTCAATCCTCAAACATTGCATCGGTAGGTTTTGATAACATGTGGGTATGGGAAGTGGTTGAAGAGGTAGGAACCTATTGTCTTATATTCAAACCCCGGGTATTATTGCGTTATGATTGCATTACTTTGCTATGCTCATAGACGTGGATTGGTATGTGAGATTCATGAAAGATGTGAGCGTTATTTGTATCTAAGGGTTAACTTAAGGTGGCTACTTTAATACACATATGGGTGGATTGGTTGCGGGCACCTGGAGCAATCCAGTGTTGTCCTAGGATATCCCGGAGTACCCATGTGATCATCCTATGATTTGCCACCCAGGCTCAAAGGGATCATAATACTATTCATTCTAGAAACTTCCGCGTACAGCCACAAGCCATTATGGGCTCTGGCATAGTTGAGTAAGTTGTGTGACCTCTTTCAGTGGTAGGCTAGCAGATGTAGGGGATGTAGGTGGTACTGTGTACCCAGAGTAAAGAGTTAATGCTTCTGAATGACTGTGTCTTGGTCATCTGTTTCTCAAACATCATGTAGTGCGAGAAAACAAACGGGGGAGATCGAGTCTTGTGGGGAAAGTGCGCAAACCTCTGCAGAGTGTACAAACTAATCATGGTTAGTCGTGTCCCCGGTTATGGACATCTTGAGTATCTGGTATTTGAAATATTGATTGATCTAATCACTTTGCTTAATGAATTTGTTGGGTTATAACTATATTTTGGGATTGAGTTTGAGGAACCTTCTCAATAATGACATAAAATTTGTAGTTAAATAAAATATATTCCTTTGTTGTAGGGAAAAATTAGCTTTATGCAAATGATAACCATAGAGCCTCCACCAGCCAAATATGCATGTAGTGATAGTTTTTATTTGTTCATTGCTCTATGGTGTTATCTTGCCAGCATATTCCATGTGCTGACCTACACGGCTGCAACGTATCATGTTGTAAATTTTTCAGACGAAAAGTAAGGTGCGATAGGTTGTTGTCATGCACTCAGTTTTGCTGTGGAGTTGGATGGACTCATTTATCTTCGAAGCTTCTGTAGTTATCTTATTTACATGGCCTTCAGCCATATTATTGTAATAAGTACTCTCTTTGAGATACTCATGTAATAAGTGTGTGATTGAACTCTGCAATAAATCCTTGAGTAATGTGTGTGTCAGTAATACCAATCCAGGGATGACACTTAAGCATAGAGACTACGGTCCATTGGGATCGGGTCGCTACATTGAGCTTTCATACACTTATAGCTCCTAGTGCATTCGTTGCATGGCAATCCCTACTCCTTGCATTGATATCGATTGACGGGCATCTCCATAGCCCGTTGGTTAGCCGCGTCGATGTGAGACTTTCTTACTTTTTTGTCTTCTCTATATTTACCCCTATCATCATACTCTATTCCACCCATAGTGCTATATCCATGGCTTGCACTCATGTATTGCATGAGGGTTGAAAAAGCTCAAGTGTGTTAAAAAGTATGAACCAATTGCTCGGCTTGTCATCGGGGTTGTGCATGATAAATACTTTGTGTTAAGAAGACAGAGCATGACAAGACTATATGATTTTGTAGGGATGGCTTTCTTTACCGTTGATATTCTGAAAGACATGATTGTTTGTTGGGATGCCTGAGTATTGATGTCTTTATGTCAAATTATAGACTATTGCGTTGAATCACTTATGTGTTAATATTCATTCCATGACTAGATATATGATCAAGTTTATGCTAGGTAGCATTCCACATCAAAAATTATCTTTTTTATCATTTACGTACTCGAGGACAAGTAGGAATTAAGCTTGGGGATGCTGATACGTCTCTATCGTATCTATAATTTTTGATTGTTTCATGCCAATATTATACAACTTTCACATACTATTGGCAACTTTTTATATGATTTATTGGACTAACCTATTGATCCAGTGCCCAGTGCTAGTTCTTGTTTTCTGCATCTTTTTGTATTGCAGAGTATCCATATCAAACGAAGTCCAAATGCAATAAAATTTTACGGAGAATTATTTTGGAATATATGTGATTTTTGGGAGTTGCAATCACCGCAAGCAGAGGCCCACATAGCCCACAAGACACCAGGGCGCGCCAGAGGCCCCTGGCGTGTGGTGGTGGGTTGTGCCCTCCTCGAACATCGATTGGAGCTCTACTTCGGGCGCAAGGAATTTTATATCCGTATAACGATCGTGTTAAAATCTCAGCACAATCAGAGTTACGGATCTCCCGGAATATAAGAAACGGTTTTGGGCCAAATCTGAGGAACATGAAATAGAAGAGAACAGAGAGGGAGATCCAATCTCGGAGGGGCTCCTGCCCCTCTGCCGCCATGGAGACCATGGACCAGAGGGGGAACTCTCCTCCCATCTAGGGGGAGGCCAAGGAATAAGAAGAAGGAGGGGGGCTCTCCCCCCCTCGCTTACGGTGGCGCCGGAGTGCTGCCGGGCCAACGATCGGGACGACGATCTACATCAACAATCTTGCTACCGTCAACACCAACTCTCTCCCCCTCTATGCAGTAGTGTAACACCTCTTCTCCCCACTATAATCTCTACTTAAACATGGTGATGAACTCAATATATTATTTCTCAATGATCTATGGTTATCCTATGATGTTTGAGTAGATCCGTTTTGTCCTATGGGTTAATCGTGAGCTTGGTTGGTATGATTGTATATTTTATTTATGGTGCTATCCTATGATGCCCTTCGTTCTTGTGCAAACGTGAGGGGCCCTCGTTGTAGGGTGTTGCAATATGTTCATGGTTCGCTTATGGTGGGTTTCCAGAGTGACAGAAGCTTAAACCCGAGTAGGTGGGCTATGGCGTATGGGATAAAGAGGACTTGATACTTAATTCTATGGTTAGGTTTCATGGCCTTAATGATCTTTAGCAGTTGCGGATGCTTGCTAGAGTTCCAATCATAAGTGCATATGATCTGAGTAGAGAAAGTATGTTAGCTTATGCCTCTCCCGCATATAGAATTGCAAGAATGATTACCAGTACTTGTTATCGATTGCCTAGGGACAAATAACTTTCTTGTTGACACAAACCCTTTCTCTAAACACCTAACTTTTATTATCTTGCAAAGTACTTTTAGTTTTATTCTTGCAAAGTAGTTCTAGCATCACATCTACAAACTAGTTTCATACTTGCTTTCGGTAAAGCAGATGTCAAGTGTGCGTAGAGTTGTATCGGTGGTCGATAGAACTTGAGGGAATATTTGTTCTGCCTTTAGCTCCTCATTGGATTCAACACTCTTATTTATCGAAGAAGGCTACAAACGATCCCCTATACTTGTGGGTTATCAGTAGGTGCTACTGGCGAAGGGGGAAAACATCCGGGAAAGTATTCCCGGTGTTTGGCGTTTTTGGACAATCGAACCGGAGGGGGAAGGTTGCATGTTCGCTATGCTAAGGATGTGTGGTGGACGAAGGGACTGCGTATTCAGATTCGTCTAGTCGTTCTGAGCAACTTTCATGTACAAAGTATTTTCATCCGAGATATGGATTATTTTATATTAATTTTCAAAGTTTTCATTCATTTTCAGGAGTTAACAGATTAATTTAATCAAAAAGCATTTATGACATCAACTTGACGTCAGCGGTCAACTCTGGCCATTGACCAGTCAAACTGACAGCTGGGTCCCATTTGTCATTGACAGAGTTTAACTAATCAAAGTCAATTAGCTTAACTAAGTGATTAGGTAAGTTAAACATAGTTAATTAATTAATTTAATTAATGATTTGATTTCCTTTTTTCAGGGGCGTGGGCCCCAACATTCAGTGGCATATCCTTAGCGGGGAAGGCATAATGGGTGTCGGGTGCCTAGCACGATTGGGCACATGCCCAGGCCACCAGGGGGCGCCGGCCACAGCAGTGCGCGGCGAGGCCGGCCGCCGGAGGTAACAGTGGCCAGGCCACGGCGGGGCGCAGGAGCAGAGGCGGGGGCCATGGCGGTACGCAGCGAGGAGTGGGCGGCAAGCTGTGGTGGCACGCGGGGCAGCAGCAGTAGCAAGGGGGCGGCGCGGCGAGCAGCGCGACCGGCGAGGTGCGGGGCGAGTGGTGGATGAGGCCACACGTAGGTAGGCACGGGGTTTGCGTGGGTGTTGGACGCAGCCAGGGCACATTCCAGGGGCAAGGCAGAGGCGGTGAGGCACGACCAAACGTGGTCGGGGCTATCAAGGCGTGGGCGGCTCTCGGGTGTAGGTGGGCATGGCTACGGTGCACTAGCGGGAGGGAGGTGAGGGGTGTTACGGTGTGCTGGGATCTCCAGGAGCATGTTGCCATGCTCGGCAACCGTGGAAAAGGCCTCTGGCCATGGCAACTACATGGGGCAGTGGCAACAGGAGCTACTGGCGATGGCAGGGGCATGTTATAGCTTGGGCCTGAGCTTAAGAAGATGCACGGGAGGAAGCGGAGCTCACAGGGGCCCTCTAGAGGTGCACAACGGGCTCGGGGAGGGCTCAACGATAGCGGGTTCCGGTGACTGTGATGACGATGCAGAGGAGGAAAATGACTCGATCCCGACATGGTGATGGCTCCCGCGTCACATTCGTTGGCGTAGAGGGCATAGTCGAGCACTGTGAAGCGACTAGACACGACGGCTAGGCGTGAGGACGACGGTAGCTATGCATACAATGGATCCTTGGTGACGGGGGTGTCCGAGCGTGTGCAGGGAGGTGGATGTGGGGCGAGAGGGGGAGAGTTGGGGTGTCTAGGGTTTCCGGGGGCGTCGAGGATGGTCTTAACCAACGAGAGGAGTCGGCGGATGGCCGGTGCATGGCTGATCCGAGGCACGGACGTCGCACAGGCGTCCACCGAGCCTCCTATGAACAGGAGGTTGAAGAAGGAAGGTGAGTTGGGCTGGGCCTGCTCATTTTGCTAGATGGGCCAAGTGCCCAGTAGATTAGGTATTATGTTTTTCGCTTCTTTTTGTTTATTGTTTTTCTTATTTATCTATTTTTTGTATTTAGTTTAGGTACTAAATGATTTTAGTTAAAGTTGAGAAACTCCTCAAATAATTACCTCCTGATATTTTGGGTGTTGTCCAAAAAGTTTGGGGTTATTTGGAAATGTTTAAAATTCAGTTCATATTTTAATGTGCATAATAAGGGATGCTCGTTCACTTTAATTATTTATAGGGGAAATTTAATCCATTTAATGTTAATTCCTACATGGTAATTACTTAGTAAATATTTGAAACCCATCAAAAATTTCTATTTGACAGTTTGAAGAAATAAGAATTTGACTTTTTATTTGAAATTTGAATTTGACTTCGATTTCATCAAGTAGCAATTTGGCTTAATAAAACATGATGACATGGTACATTAGGGTGGGGTTGTTGTAGCTCAATTATCCGAGCGTTACAATTCTCTTCCACTACAAGAAATCTTGTCCCGAGATTTAGGAGGTAGAAGGAAACAGTGTGGGGTATTCTTCGCGTAGGCGGTCCTTGCGTTCCCAAGTGGCTTCATCTTCAGAATGATGCGACCACTGGACCTTGAGGAACTTGATCGCCTTCTGATGTGTGCGGCGTTCAACTTGGTCGAGAATGCGGACCGAAGGCTCTTTATAAGAGAGGTCCTGTTGCAACTCGAGCACTTTGTGATCCACAACTCGGATTGGGTCCTTGAAGCAGCAGCGGAGTTGTGACACGTGGAACACATCATGAACCTGAGAAAGGTTCGGCGTAGCTCCAGTTGATATGCCACCTTTCTACGCTTTTCGAAAATAGTGAATGGACCAATATAGCGAGGAGCTAGCTTTCCCTTGATCCCGAAGCGGTGAGCACCCTTCATTAGTGTAACTCAAAGATAAGCCTTTTCGCCAGGTTGATAGACCATGTCTTTATGATGACGGTCATACTGACTCTTCTGATGTGACTGAGCAGTCTTGAGGTTCTCACGAATGATGCGTACTTGCTCTTTAGTGTGTTAGATAATATCCGGACCGAAGAGTGGACGTTCCCTAGTTACTGACCAGTTCAGAGTGGATTCGACACTTTCGTCAACACTTCAAAGGGGGCCATCTTTATACTAGCTTGATAGCTATTATTATAAGAGAACTCGGCATACAGGAGAGATTCCTCCCATTTCTTGCCGAAGGACACAAGCTCGAAGCATGTCTTAGAGAACTTGGTTGACGTGTTCAACTTGCCCTTGCGACTGGGGTTGAAATGCAGTATTGAATGACAGATGAGTCCCCATGGCTTCTTAGAAACTTGCCCAAAATCTTGAAGTGAATAAGCTGCCATGGTCCGAACTGATAACCAGTGGAATATTGTGAAGTGAAACAATTTTGGACATGTAGAGAGTTGCAAGCTGACTAGCAGTGATTGTTTCTTAGACCGCCAGAAAATGTGCAACTTTAGAAAGCCGGTCAATGACGACAAGAATTGCATACTTACCTTTCTATGATTTGGGAAACCCAGTAACGAAGTCCAACTCAACATGGTCCCATTTCCATTTAGGAATAGAGATAGGTTGCAGGGTTCCAGCAGGCCTTTGTTGTTCTGTTTTGATACAACGGCAAATGTCACACTCAGCAACATAACGAGCAATGTCTTGCTTCATATTAGACCACCAGAATCTCTGACGGATATCTTGGTACATCTTTGTACTACCAGGATGGATAGACAGAGGCATAGCATTAGCTTCTTTCATAACCTTTGGAGTCATATCCAGGTTTTTTCTCGCACATGGCACCATTAGGCGGCCCTTTAAGTACAAAGCACCATCATCAGCAATAGTGAAGAATGAGGGCTTTCCTTCTGCGAGATAGAGTTTAATCTTGTCGATTTCAGAGTCATAGTGCTGAATAGTCTTGATGTCGCCCACGAGATATGGTTCAACTGCCAGGGTATTAAGGGAACGTTGGGGAACAACACGGAGATTCATCATGCGAAACTCTGGAGGAGGAGGAGCAAGTGCACCAGGAGGAACAATATGGAGGTTCAGCTTCTTGAATTCTTCAACAAGCGGGGGCTGAACTTTGTGAACCTGGAGGTGGTTGCAATATGACTTGCGGCTCAAGACATCAACCATTACATTAGCCTTGCCTGGTGTATACGAAATACCCAAGTCAAAGTCTGCAATAGTCTCCATCCATCTCTGCTGACAGAGGTTCAGTTCTAGCTGAGTAAACAGATACTTCAGACTTTGGTGGTCGGTGAAGATCTCATGACGATTACCGAGAAGGTAATGTCACCACTGTTCCAGTGCATGTATGATAGCAGCAAGCTCAAGGTCATGAATTGGGTAGTTCTCTTCGTGAGGGCGCAATTGATGATAGGCATAAGCAACCACTCTGCGCTCTTGAATTAGGACATAGCCTAATCCTTGACGGGAAGCATCACAGTAAATGATGAAGTCCTTCTTAGTAGCAGGTGGAGCAAGCACTGGGGAAGAAGTCAACTTGTCTTTGAGTGCCTGGAAACTTTCCTGACATTTGTCTGTCCATTAGAACTTGACGCCATTATGACACAGGTTAGTCAGAGGCCTGGCGATCTTGGAGAAGTTCTCGACGAATCGACGACAATAGCTGGCGAGTCCGAGAAAACTTCTGACTCGCTTGACATTCTTTGGAGGAGTCCAATCGAGAATAGCCTGAACTCGCTCACGATTGACGGCAAATACCATCCTTGTATATGAAATGCCCAAGATAGGTTACTTCGGAAAGCCAGAATTCACACTTGGAATACTTACCATAGAGTTGGTGCTCCCGAAGCTTTTCTAGGACAAGACGAAGATGTTCAGCATGTTCCTCTTTGTTCTTGGAATATACGAGGATGTCATCCAGATAAACCACGATGAACTTGTCGAGGTATTCCATGAATATATATTTCATCACGCGAGAGAATGTAGCTGGAGCATTGGTTAAGCCGAATGACATGATGGTGTACTCGTACGAACCATATCGAGTCACGAAGGTGGTCTTTGGGATATCCTCTTCACGAACACGGATCTGGTGGTAACCCAACCTCAAGTCGTGTTTAGAGAACATTGATGAACCAGCCAGTTGATCATACAGATCATTAAACTGAGGAAGGGGATATTTGTTTTGGATAGTGGCTTGGTTAATAGGACGATAATCTTGGACCAATCGATTTGTCACATCCTTCTTCTTGACAAAGAGAGAAGGTGCTCCCCAAGGAGAGCAACTTGGGCGAATGAAGCCACTGCGAAGAGATTTGTCGATTTCCTCCTTAAGCTCAATGAGTTCATGAGGCGGCATCTTGTAGGGTCGTTTAGCTATAGGAGTGGTGCCTGGTTTCATGTCGATGATGAACTCAACAGCTCTAGCAGGGGGAATCCCTGGAAATTCCCCAGGAAAGACGTCTTGGAATTCATGAACGACGGGAATGTTTTCAATGCCCTCGAGTGGTGCAGCGTTCAATGCATTCAAGACATCTAGTCTTAACTCGGTATCTTGAACTAGACAGACGTGGTAGCTTACTATCTCATCGGAAGGGTGTAGGAGATGGACGGTTTTAGTGGCGCAAGCGATAAAAGCAGTATGCGCTTTCATCCAATCCATTCCCAGAATGAGGTCAATGCTACATGACCCTAGTACAATGGGAGTGACATAGAATTCTAGTCCTTCGTTTTCAACGGGGACATCGTTGCAAACCCTGGAGGTTCGACATTGGCCCGCAGGGTTGTGTACTAGTAGTCAAACGTTCATGTCCTCACATCTAATGTCATGCTTGTATGTGATACGTCTCCAACGTATCTATAATTTTTATTGTTCCATGCTATTATATTATCAATCTTGTATGTTTTATATGCATTTATATGCTATTTTATATGATTTTTCGGACTAACCTATTAACCTAGAGCCCAGTGCCAGTTTCTGTTTTTTCCTTGTTTTTGAGTATCGCAGAAAAGTAATATCAAACGGAGTCCAATTGACCTGAAAATTTACGGAGATCATTTTTGGACCAGAAGAAGCCCACGGAGCATCATAGATGGACCACAAGAGTCCCGAGGCCACCACGAGGGTGGGGGCGCGCCCTACCCCCTCGGCGCGCTCCCCTACCTCGTGGCCGCCTCGTGGAACCCCTGACTTGTTCCCGACGCCAACGCTTGATAACCCACAAGTATACGGGATCGCAACAGTTTTCGAGGGTAGAGTATTCAACCCAAATTTATTGATTCGACACAAGGGGAGCCAAAGAATATTCTCAAGTATAGCAGCTGAGTTGTCAATTCAACCACACCTGGAAACTTAATATCTGCAGCAAGGTATTTAGTAGCAAAGTAATATGATAGTAGTGGTAACGATAGCAAAAGGTAACGATAGCAAAAGTAATAATTTTGGGTTTTGTAGTGATTGTAACAGTAGCAACGGAAAAGTAAATAAGCGAAGAACAGTATAGGAAAAGCTCGTAGGCATTGGATCGGTGATGGAGAATTATGCCGGATGCGATCGATCATGTAACAGTCATAACCTAGGGTGACACAGAACTAGCTCCAGTTCATCAATGTAATGTAGGCATGTATTCCGAATATAGTCATACGTGCTTATGGAAAAGAACTTGCATGACATCTTTTGTCCTACCCTCCCATGGCAGCGGGGTCCTACTGGAAACTAAGGGATATTAAGGCCTCCTTTTAATAGAGTACCGGACCAAAGCATTAACACATAGTGAATACATGAACTCCTCAAACTACGGTCATCACTAGTAAGTATCCCGATTATTGTCACTTCGGGGTTAACGGATCATAACACATAATAGGTGACTATAGACTTGCAAGATAGGATCAAGAACTCTCATATATTGATGAAAACATAATAGGTTCAGATCTGAAATCATGGCACTCGGGCCCTAGTGACAAGCATTAAGCATAGCAAAGTCATAGCAACATCAATCTCAGAACATAGTGGATACTAGGGATCAAACCCTAACAAAACTAACTCGATTACATGATAAATCTCATCCAACCCATCACCGTCCAGCAAGCCTACGATGGAATTACTCACACATGGCGGTGAGCATCATGAAATTGGTGATGGAGGAAGGTTGATAATGATGATGGCGGCGGATTCCCCTCTCTGGAGCCCCGAACGGACTCCAGATCAGCCCTCCCGAGAGAGTTTAGGGTTTGGCGGCGGCTCTGTATCGTAAAACGCGATGAATCCTTCTCTCTGATTTTTTTCTCCCCGAAAGTGAATATATGGAGTCAAGGTTGAGGTCGGTGGAGCATCAGGGGGCCCACGAGGCAGGGGGTGCGCCCAAGGGGGTAGGGCGCGCCCCCACCCTCGTGGACAGGTGGAGGCCCCCTGACGTGGTTCTTTCTTTTAGTATTTTTTATATATTCCAAAATAATTCTCCGTTCATTTTCAGGTCATTCCGAGAACTTTTATTTCTGCACAAAAATAACACCATGGCAATTCTGCTGAAAACAGCATCAGTCCGGGTTAGTTCCATTCAAATCATGCAAATTAGAGTCCAAAACAAGGGAAAAAGTGTTTGGAAAAGTAGATACGACGGGGACGTATCAACTCCCCCAAGATTAAACCGTTGCTTGTCCTCAAGCAATTCAGTTGATAAACCGAAAGTGATAAAGAAAAACTTTGACAAACTCTGCTTGCTCTTGTTGTTGTAAATATGTAAAGCCAGCATTCAGGTTTTCAGCAAAGATTATGAACTAACCATATTCAAAATAACATTTAGGTCTCATGTTTACTCATATCAATGGCATAATCAACTAGCGAGCAATAATAATAAATCTTGGATGATAACACTTTCTCAAAATAATCATGATATGATATGACAAGATGGTATCTCGCTAGCCCTTTCTGAGACCGCAAAACATAAATGCAGAGCACCTTTAAAGATCAAGGACTGACTGGACATTGTAATTCATGGTAAAAGAGATCCAGTCAAGTCATACTCAATCTAAACTAACAGTAATGGATGCAAATGACAGCGGTGCTCTCCAACTGGTGCTTTTTAATAAGAGGATGATGGCTCAACATAAAAGTAAATAGATAGGCCCTTCGCAGAGGGAAGCAGGGATTTGTAGAGGTGCCAGAGCTTAGTTTTGAAATGGATATGAATAATATTTTGAGCGGTATACTTTCATTGTCAACATAACAACCGAGAGATCTCGATATCTTCCATGCTACACACATTATAGGTGGTTCCCAAATAGAATGGTAAAGTTTATACTCCCCCTCCACCAACAAGCATCAAGCCATGCCTTGCTCGAAACAACGAGTGCCTCCAACTAACAAGAGTCCCAGGGGAGTTTTGTTTGCAGTTATTTTGATTTGATTTGCATAAAGCATGGGACTGGGCATCCCGGTGACCAGCCACTTTCTCGTGAGTGAGGAGCGAAGTCCACTCCTCTGGAGAATAACCCGCCTAGCATGGAAGATACAGACAGCCCTAGTTGATACATGAGCTATTCGAGCATACAAAACAGAATGTTTATTTGAAGGTTTAGATTTTGGCACATACAAATTTACTTGGAACGGCAGGTAGATACTGTATATAGGTAGGTATGGTGTACTCATAAGGAACAACTTTGGGGTTTATGCACAAGCAGTATTCTCGCTTAGTACAAGTGAAGGCTAGCAAAAGACTGGGAAGTGGCCAACTAGAGAGCGACAACAGTCATGAACATGCATTAAAATTAATCAACACCGAATGCAAGCATGAGTAGGATATAATGCACCATGAACATAAATATCGTAGAGGCTATGTTGATTTTGTTTCAACTACATGCATGAACATGTGCCAAGTCAAGCCACTCGGATCATTCAAAAGAGGATACCACCCTATCATACCACATCACAACCATTTTAATAGCATGTTGGCATGCAAGATAATCCATTATAAACTCCTAGCTAATTAAGCATGGCATAAGCAACTACAATCTCTAATTGTCATTGCAAATGTGTTTCTTTCATAATAGGCTGAATCAGGAACGATGGACTAATCATATTTACAAAAACAAGAGAGGTCGAGTTCATACCAGCTTTTCTCATCTCAATAAGTTCATCATATAATCATCATTATTGCCTTTCACTTGCACGACTGAATAGTGTGGATAATAATAATAGTGCACGTACGTTGGACTAAGATGGAATCTGCAAGCATTCAATTCAAGAGAGAAGACAAGGTAATATGGGCTCTTTTTTAGATCAACAATAATACATATAAGAGCCACTTAACATTTTAATCATGGTCTTCTCCTCTCGACCCCCAAAAAACAGAAAAGAAACAAAACTATTTACACGGGAAAGCTCCCAACAAGCAAAAGAAGAACGAGAAATCTTTTTGGGTTTTCTTTTTAATTATTATTACTACAGGCATGGAAAGTAAACTAGCTAAAAGCTACAACTAATTTTTTTGTTTGTTCTTAAGGTTTTTCAAATGCACAAGAAGAAAGCATAAAAAAGGAAAATAAACTAGCATGGGTATTACAATGAAAAAGTATGAGCACCCATAACTAGCATGGGTGTGTGAACATGAATGTAATGTCAGTGAGAAATACGTACTCCCCCAAGCTTAGGCTTTTGGCCTAAGTTGGTCTATGGACACGGCTGGCCTGGCAGATATCCAAAGTTGTAGCTGGGGTTGTACTGAGATGCAGCGGCAATTGCCTGATGGGCTGCAGCTTGGAGGTGAGCTGTCTCCGTCCTCCTCTCGTACTCGGTTGCCTCCTCCCTGGTTATAACATATCTCCCTTTTGCCTGAAAGTCAAAGAAAGTAGGAGCAGGGAGAGCGACGTGATAGGTGCATCGTCTGTTAAAGATTAGTCGGTACTGGAGGAACTGATCGTTCCTCTCAACAAACTGATGACGAACCATAGCATCATAATCTAGATAAGAAGGAGGCAACTCAATATCATGTCCACGTATGGGTATCTCAAGAAAGTTAGCTATACGGGTTGCATAAATTCCACCATAGAAATCTCCATGAATACGATTATTATGAAACCTACATGCAATGATAGCCCCCAAGTTGTATTGTTTATCTCCTAAAACAGTGCTTCTGAGAACGCTAAGATCAGGCACACACATGTGACATGCTTCATATTTACCATTAATGCATCTACCTATGAAGAGAGCAAAATAATGTATAGCAGGAAAATGAATGCTCCCTATGGTAGCTTGTGTCACATCCCTATATTCCCCCACAGTTATACTAGCAAGAAAAACTCTAAATTCAGACTTGCGAGGTTCACTAACATCACCCCACTGTGGGAGTTTACAAGCAGTGTTAAAATCTTCTAAGTCCATGGTATAAGATTTATCATAAAGGTCAAACAGGACAGTTTGAGAATTGGGTGATGATGAAAATTTAAACCTTCTCACAAATGAATCAGATAAATAGAGGTATTGACGGCACTTATCTGCCTCGAATCTCGCAAGATCAGCATTACGCACATAAGCTTCAAATTCCTCCTTGATTCCCGCTCGAACCGTGAAGTCCTCTGACGGCCATTCACAGGGCCGCACTTGAGCATCCCTTGGTGGTTCCTCGTTCGCATCGCATATTGTGAGTCTGGGTCCTTGCTTCCTTGAAGAACCACCTTGGTACATTTTCCTAAACATATTTTTTCCTCTAAAAAATTTCTGAAATTTTTAGTAACTTCAAAATAAATGTGAACCAAACTCAACAAAATTGATAGCAACTACTCCTACAAGTGCCTAGAGGCAATATCATGCATTAAAACTACTTTTGACCAAATAAATTTGACATGCAAGCTCAAGAACAGGGTCACCTAAGTAGCAAAAAATTGCAATAAATAAAGCACTAGAACAAAAACTAATTGGGCCATTGGAGGAGTCACATACCAAAGAACAATCCCCCAAAGCAGTTTTGTGAATGGAGCTTTGAGCAAGGAGATCGAAAATGGCAGCAAGATGAGCTTGGACTCGGGTTTGAGCTGGCTCGTGATGTTTTTGGGAGGAAGAAGGAGTGTGTGGTAGCTGGAATAAGTGGAGGGGAGCCACCATGGGCCCACGAGGCAGGGGGCGCACCCAGGGGGTGGGCGCGCCCTGGACCCTCGTGGCCAGGTGCTTGCTCCCCCTGGTGTGTTCTCAGTACCAAATATTCTCAAATATTCCAGAAAAAGACATATTTAAATTTCAGGGCATTTGGAGAACTTTTATTTTCGGGGTATTTTTTATTGCATGGATAATTCAGAAAACAGATAGAAAAATACTATTTTTGCCTTATTTAATATAAATAACAGAAAGTAAAAAGAGGGCACAGAGAGTTGTGTTTTCTAAATTCATCCATCTCATGCTCTTCAAAAGGAATCCACTAACAAGGTTGATCAGTACTTGTTAACAAACTCATTTCGAATAACATGAAACCAGAGAATTTTCGAATAACACTAGGTTACCTCAACGGGGATATGCATGTCCCCAACAATAAGAATATCATATTTCTTCTTGACAGTAGGAAGAGGAAATTCAAAACCTCCAATAGTAATAGTTGAAATTTTTCTAATAGAATTGATATTGTGGACTTGAGGTTGTTTCCTCGAAAAGTGTACCATGCGCTCATTACCATTAACATGAAAAGTGACATTGCCTTTGGTGCAATCAATAACAGCCCCTGCAGTATTCAAAAAGGGTCTTCCAAGAGTAATAGACATACTATCGTCCTCGGGAATATCAAGAATAACAAAGTCCGTTAAAATAGTAATGTTTGCAACCACAACAGGCACATCCTCACAAATACTGACAGGTATAGCAGTTGATTTATTAGCCATTTGCAAAGATATTTCAGTAGGTGTCAACTTATTCAAATCAAGTCTACGATATAAAGAGAGAGGCATAACACTAACACCGGCTCCAAGATCACATAAAGCAGTTTTAACATAGTTTCTTTTAATGGAGCATGGTATAGTTGGTACTCCTGGATCTCCAAGTTTCTTTGGTATTCCACCCTTAAAAGTATGATTAGCAAGCATGGTGGAAATTTCAGCTTCCGGTATCTTTCTCTTATTAGTAACAATTTCCTTCATATATTTAGCATAAGGATTCATTTTAAGCATATCAGTCAAACGCATACGCAAAAAGATAGGTCTAATCATTTCAGTAAAGCGCTCAAAATCCTCATCATCCTTTTTCTTGGATGGTTTAGGAGGAAAAGGCATGGGTTTCTAAACCCATGGTTCTCTTTCCTTATCGTGCTTCCTAGCAACAAAGTCTCTCTTATCATAACGTTGATTATTTGATTGTGGGTTATCAAGATCAACAGCAGGTTCAATTTCTGTTGGAAATATGCCCTAGAGGCAATAATAAAATGGTTATTATTATATTTCCTTGTTCATGATAATTGTCTATTATTCATGCTATAATTGTGTTATCCGGAAATCATAATACATGTGTGAATACATAGACCATAACATGTCCCTAGTGAGCCTCTAGTTAACTAGCTCGTTGATCAATAGATAGTCATGGTTTCCTGACTATGGACATTGGATGTCATTGATAACGAGATCACATCATTAGGAGAATGATGTGATGGACAAGACCCAATCCTAAGCATAGCACAAGATCTTGTAGTTCGTTTGCTAGAGCTTTTCCAATGTCAAGTATCATTTCCTTAGACCATGAGATCGTGTAACTCCCGGATGCCGTAGGAGTGCTTTGGGTGTACCAAACGTCACAACGTAACTGGGTGACTATAAAGGTATACTACAGGTATCCCTGAAAGTATCTGTTGGGTTGACACGGATCGAGACTGGGATTTGTCACTCCGTATGACGGAGAGGTATCTCTGGGCCCACTCGGTAATGCATCATCATAATGAGCTCAATGTGACCAAGTGTTTGGTCACTAGATCATGCATTACGGTACGAGTAAAGTGACTTGCCGGTAACGAGATTGAACGAGGTATTGGGATACCAACAATCGAATCTCGGGCAAGTAACGTACCGATTGACAAAGGGAATTGAATACGGGATTGATTGAATCCTCGACATTGTGGTTCATCCGATGAGATCATCATGGAACATGTGGGAGCCAACATGGGTATCCAGATCCCGCTGTTGGTTATTGATCGGAGAGTCGTCTCGGTCATGTCTGCGTGTCTCCCGAACCCGTAGGGTCTACACACTTAAGGTTCGGTGACGCTAGGGTTTTAGAGATGTTAGTATGCGGTAACCCGAAAGTTGTTCGGAGTCCCGGATGAGATCCCAGACATCACGAGGAGTTCCGGAATGGTACGGAGGTGAAGATTTATATATAGGAAGTCCACTTTCGGCCATCGGGAAAGTTTTGGGGGTAATCGGTATTGTACCGGGACCACCGGAAGGGTCCCGGGGATCCACCGGGTGGGGCCACCTATCCCGAAGGGCCCCATGGGCTGAAGTGGGAGGGGAACCAGCCCCTGGTGGGCTGGTGCGCCCCCCATGGGCCTCCCCCTGCGCCTAGGGTTGGAAACCCTAGGGGTGGGGGGCGCCCCACTTGGCTTGGGGGGCAAGTCCCCCTTGGCCGATGCCCCCCCTTAGAGATCCCATCTCCTAGGGCCGGCGCCCCCCTAGGGGTCCTATATATAGTGGGGGGAGGGAGGGCAGCCACACCCATGCCTTGGCGCCTCCCTCTCCCTCGTAACACCTCTCTCTCTCATTGGAGCTTGGCGAAGCCCTGCCGAGATCACCGCCGCTTCCACCACCACGCCGTCGTGCTGCTGGATCTCCATCAACCTCTCCTGCCCCTTGCTGGATCAAGAAGGAGGAGACGTCTTCCCAACCATACGTGTGTTGAACGCGGAGGTGGCGTCCGTCCGGCACTTGTTCATCGGTGATTTGGATCACGACGAGTACGACTCCATCAGCCCCGTTCTCTTGAACGCTTCCGCTCGCGATCTACCAGGGTATGTAGATGCACTCCCCTTTCCCTCGTGGCTAGATGACTCCATAGATTGATCTTGGTGATGCGTAGAAAATTTTAAAATTCTGCTACGTTCCCCAACAGTGGTATCAGAGCTAGGTCTATGCGTAGTTTCTATGCACGAGTAGAACACAAGTTGTTGTGGGCGTTGATTTTGTCAATTTACTTGCCGTTACTAGTCTTATCTTGATTCGGCGGCATCGTGGGATGAAGCGGCCCGGACCGACCTTACACGTATGCTTACGTGAGACTAGTTCCACCGACTGACGTGCACCAGTTGCATAAGGTGGCTAGCGGGTGTCTGTCTCTCCCACTTTAGTCAGATCGGATTCGATGAAAAGGGTCCTTATGAAGGGTAAATAGAAATTGGCATATCACGTTGTGGTTTTGGCGTAGGTAAGAAACGTTCTTGCTAGAAACCTATAGCAGCCACGTAAAAACTTGCAACAACAATTAGAGGACGTCTAACTTGTTTTTGCAGCATATGCCATGTGATGTGATATGGCTAAAAGGATGTGATGAATGATATATGTGATGTATGAGATTGATCATGTTCTTGTAATAGGAATCACGACTTGCATGTAGATGAGTATGACAACCGGCAGGAGCCATAGGAGTTGTCTTAATTTATTTACGACCTGCGTGTCAATATAAACGTCATGTAATTACTTTACTTTATTGCTAAACCGTTAGCCATAGTAGTAGAAGTAATAGATGACGAGACAACTTCATGAAGACACGATGATGGAGATCATGATGATGGAGATCATGGTGTCATGCCGGTGATGATGATGATCATGGCGCCCCGAAGATGGAGATCAAAAGGAGCAAATGATATTGGCCATATCATGTCACTATTTGATTGCATGTGATGTTTATCATGTTTTTGCTTCTTATTTGCTTAGAACGACGGTAGTAAATAAGATGATCCCTCACAGTAATTTCAAGAAAGTGTTCCCCCTAACTGTGCGCCATTGCGAAAGTTCGTTGTCTCGAAGCACCACGTGATGATTGGGTGTGATAGATTCTAACGTTCACATACAACGGGTGTAAGCCAGATTTACACATGCAAAACACTTAGGTTGACTTGACTAGCCTAGCATGTACAGACATGGCCTCAGAACACAAGAGGCCGAAAGGTCAAACATGAGTCGTATGGAAGATACGATCAACATGGAGATGTTCACCGATGATGACTAGTCCATCTCACGTGATGATCGCACACGGTCTAGTTGAGTCGGATCATGTATCACTTAGATGACTAGAGGGATGTCTAATCTGAGTGGGAGTTCATTAAATAATTTGATTATATGAACTTAATTATCATGAACTTAGTCTAAAAACCCTTGCAAAATGTCTTGTAGATCAAATGGCCAACACTCATGTCAACCTCAACTTCAACGCATTCCTAGAGAAAACCAAGCTGAAAGATGATGGCAGCAACTATACGGACTGGGTCCGGAACCTGAGGATCATCCTCATAGCTGCCAGGAAAGCATATGTCCTAGAAGCACCGCTAGATGATGCACCCATCCCGGAGAACCAAGACGTTATGAACGCTTGGCAGTCACGTGCTGATGATTACTCCCTCGTTTAGTGCGGCATGCTATACAGCTTAGAACCGGGGCTCCAAAAGCGTTTTGAGAGACATGGAGCATATGAGATGTTCGAAGAGCTAAAAATGGTTTTCCAAGCTCATGCCCGGGTCGAGAGATATGAAGTCTCCGACAAGTTCTACAGTTGTAAGATGGAGGAAAATAGTTCTGTCAGTGAGCACATACTCAAAATGTCTGGGTTGCACAATCGCTTGTCCTAGCTGGACATTAACCTCCCGGACAAGGCGGTCATTGAAAGAATCCTTCAGTCACTCCCACCTAGCTACAAGAGCTTTGTGATGAACTACAATATGCAGGGGATGGTGAAAACTATTCCTGAAGTATTTTCAATGTTGAAATCAGCGGAGGTGGAAATCAAAAAGGAACATCAAGTGTTGATGGTCAATAAAACCACTAGTTTCAAGAAAGGCAAGGGTAAGAAGAACTTCAAGAAGGACGGCAAGGGAGTTGCCGCGCCCGGTAAACCAGTTGCCGGGAAGAAGTCAAAGAATGGACCAAACCTGAGATTGAGTGCTTCTATTGCAAGGGAAAGGGACACTGGAAGCGGAACTGCCCCAAATACTTAGCGGACAAGAAGGCCGGCAACACTAAAGGTATATGTGATATACATGTAATTGATGTGTACCTTACCAGTACTCGTAGTAGCTCCTAGGTATTTGATACCGGTGCGGTTGCTCACATTTGTAACTCAAAACAGGAGCTGCGGAATAAGCGGAGACTGGTGAAGGACGAGGTAACGATGCGCGTAGGGAATGGTTCCAAGGTCGATGTGATCGCCGTCGGCACGCTACCTCTACATTTACCTACGGGATTAGTTTTAAACCTCAATAATTGTTATTTAGTGCCAACTTTGAGCATGAACATTGTATCTGGATCTCGTTTAATACGAGATGGCTACTCATTTAAATCTGAGAATAATGGTTGTTCTATTTATATGAGAGATATGTTTTATGGTCATGCCCCGCTGGTCAATGGTTTGTTCTTAATGAATCTCGAACGTGATGTTACACATATTCATAGTGTGAATACCAAAAGATGTAAGGTTGATAATGATAGTCCCACATACCTGTGGCACTGCCGCCTTGGTCACATCGGTGTCAAACGCATGAAGAAGCTCCATACAGATGGACTTTTAGAGTCTCTCGATTTCGAATCATTTGACACGTGCGAACCATGCCTCATGGGTAAAATGACCAAGACTCTGTTCTCCGGAACAATGGAGCGAGCAACCAACTTATTGGAAATTATACATACTGATGTGTGCGGTCTAATGAGTGTTGAGGCTCGCGGTGGCTATCGTTATGTTCTCACTCTCACTGATGACTTAAGTAGATATGGGTATGTCTATTTGATGAAACACAAGTCTAAGACCTTTGAAAAGTTCAAGGAATTTCAGAATGAGGTAGAGAATCAACGTGACCGAAAGATAAAATTCTTATGATCAGATCGTGGGGGAGAATATTTAAGTCACGAATTTGGTACGCACTGTAGGAAATGTGGAATCGTTTCACAACTCACGCCGCCTGGAACACCTCAGCGTAACGGTGTGTCTGAACGTCGTAATCGCACTCTATTGGATATGGTGCGATCTATGATGTCACTCACTGATTTACCGCTATCATTTTGGGGATACGCTCTAGAGACAGCTACATTCACTTTAAATAGGGCACCGTCTAAATCCATTGAGACGACACCATACGAATTATGGTTTGGGAAGAAACCTAAGCTGTCGTTTCTAAAAGTTTGGAGATGCGATGCTTATGTCAAGAAACTTCAACCTGAAAAGCTCGAACCCAAGTCGGAAAAATGCGTCTTCATAGGATACCCTAAGGAAACCATTGGGTATACCTTCTACCTCAGATCCGAAGGCAAGATCTTTGTTGCCAAGAACGGGTCCTTTCTGGAGAAAGAGTTTCTCTCGAGAGAAGTAAGTGGGAGGAAAGTAGAACTTGATGAAGTACTGCTGCTTGAACCGGAAAGTAGCGCAGCTCAGGAAGATGTTCCTGTGGTGCCTGCACCGACTAGAGAGGAAGTTAATGATAATGATCAAGGTACTTCGGATCAAGTTGCTACTGAACTTCGAAGGTCCACAAGGACACGTTCCACACCAGAATGGTATGGCAACCCTGTCCTGGAAATCATGTTGTTAGACAACGGTGAACCTTCGAACTATGAATAAGCAATGGCGGGCCCATATTCCAACAAATGGCTTGAAGCCATGCAATCCGAGATAGGATCCATGTATGAAAACAAAGTATGGACTTTGACAGACTTGCCCAATGATTGGCGAGCGATAGAGAATAAATGGATCTTTAAGAAGAAGACGGACACGGATGGTAATGTTACCATCTATAAGGCTCGACTTGTCGCTAAGGGTTATCGACAAGTTCAAGGGGTTGACTACGATGAGACCTTCTCACCCATAGCGAAGCTGAAGTCCGTCCGAATCATGTTAGCAATTGCCGCATACTATGATTATGAGATATGGCAAATTGACGTCAAAACGGCATTCCTTAACGGCCTTCTTAAGGAAGAATTGTATCTGATGCAGCCGGAAGGTTTTGTCGATCCTAAGAATGCTAACAAGGCATGCAAGCTCCAGCGCTCCATCTATGGGCTGGTGCAAGCATCTCAGAGTTGGAACATTCTCTTTAATGAAATGATCAAAGCGTTTGGGTTTATGCAGACTTATGGAGAAGCCTGCATTTACAAGAAAGTGAGTGGGAGCTCTGTAGCATTTCTCATATTATATGTGGATGACATACTTTTGATGGGAAATGATATAGAACTTTTGGACAGTATTAAGGCCTACTTGAATAAGTGTTTTTCAATGAAGGACCTTGGAGAAGCTGCTTACATATTAGGCATCAAGATCTATAGAGATAGATCGAGACGCCTCATAGGTCTTTCACAAAGCACATACCTTGATAAGATATTGAAGAAGTTCAATATGGATCAGTCCAAGAAGGGGTTATTGCCTGTGTTGCAAGGTGTGAAATTGAGCTCAGCTCAATGTCCGACCACGACAGAAGATAGAGAAAAGATGAGTGTCGTCCCCTACGCCTCAGCCATAGGGTCTATCATGTATGCCATGTTGTGTACCAGACCTGATGTAAACCTTGTCGTGAGTTTGGTAGGAAGGTGCCAAAGTAATCCTGGCATGGAACACTGGACAGCGGTCAAGAACATCCTGAAGTACCTGAAAAGGACTAAGGATATGTTTCTCGTATATGGAGGTGACGAGGAGCTCGTCGTAAAGGGTTACGTTGACGCTAGCTTCGACACAGATCTGGATGACTCTAAGTCACAAACCGGATACGTGTATATTTTGAATGGTGGGGCAGTAAGCTGGTGCAGTTGCAAGCAAAGCGTCGTGGCGGGATCTACATGTGAAGCGGAGTACATGGCAGCCTCGGAGGCAGCGCATGAAGCAATCTGGATGAAGGAGTTCATCACCGACCTAGGAGTCATACCCAATGCGTCGGGGCCAATAACTCTCTTCTGTGACAACACTGGAGCTATTGCCCTTGCCAAGGAGCCCAGGTTTCACAAGAAGACCAGGCACATCAAGCGTCGCTTCAACTCCATTCGTGAAAATGTTCAAGATGGATACATAGATATTTGCAAAGTACATACGGATCTGAATGTCGCAGATCCGTTGACTAAACCTCTTCCGTGAGCAAAACATGATCAACACCAGAACTCTATGGGTGTTCGATTCATCACAATGTAACTAGATTATTGACTTTAGTGCAAGTGGGAGACTGTTGGAAATATGCCCTAGAGGCAATAATAAAATGGTTATTATTATATTTCCTTGTTCATGATAATTGTCTATTATTCATGTTATAATTGTGTTATCCGGAAATCATAATACATGTGTGAATACATAGACCATAACATGTCCCTAGTGAGCCTCTAGTTAACTAGCTCGTTGATCAATAGATAGCCATGGTTTCCTGACTATGGACATTGGATGTCATTGATAACGGGATCACATCATTAGGAGAATGATGTGATGGACAAGACCCAATCCTAAGCATGGCACAAGATCGTGTAGTTCGTTTTCTAGAACTTTTCCAATGTCAAGTATCATTTCCTTAGACCATGAGATCGTGTAACTCCCGGATGCCGTAGGAGTGCTTTGGGTGTACCAAATGTCACAACGTAACTGGGTGACTATAAAGGTATACTACAGGTATCCCCGAAAGTATCTGTTGGGTTGACATGGATCGAGACTGGGATTTGTCACTCCGTATGACGGAGAGGTATCTCTGGGCCCACTCGGTAATGCATCATCATAATGAGCTCAATGTGACCAAGTGCTTGGTCACGGGATCATGCATTACGGTACGAGTAAAGTGACTTGCCGGTAACGAGATTGAACGAGGTATTGGGATACCAACGATCGAATCTCGGGAAAGTAATGTCCCGATTGACAAAGGGAACTAAATACGGGATTGATTGACTCCTCGACATCATGGTTCATCCGATGAGATCACCGGAAGGGTCTCGGGGGTCCACCGGGTGGGGCCACCTATCCCAGAGGGCCCCATGGGCTGAAGTGGGAGGGGAACCAGCCCCTGGTGGGCTGGTGCGCCTCCCATGGGCCTCCCCCTGCGCCTAGGGTTGGAAACCCTAGGGGTGGGTGGCGCCCCACTTGGCTTGGGGGGCAAGTCCCCCTTGGCCGGCGCCCCCCTAGGGGTCCTATATATAGTGGGGGGGAGGGAGGGCAGCCACACCCAAGCCTTGGCGCCTCCCTCTCCCTCGTAACACCTCTCTCTCTCGTTGGAGCTTGGCGAAGCCCTGCCGAGATCACCGCTGCTTCCACCACCAAGCCGTCGTGCTGCTGGATCTCCATCAACCTGTCCTTCCCCTTGCTGGATCAAGAAGGAGGAGACGTCTTCCCAACCGTACGTGTGTTGAACGCGGAGGTGCCGTCCGTTCGGCACTTGTTCATCGGTGATTTGGATCACGACGAGTACGACTCCATCAACCCCGTTCTCTTGAACGCTTCTGCTCGCGATCTACAAGGGTATGTAGATGCACTCCCCTTTCCCTCATTTCTAGATGACTCCATAGATTGATCTTGGTGATGCATAGAAAATTTTAAAATTCTGCTACGTTCCCCAACAATTTCTACATCATTATTATTGCTAGGTTGAGCATCAACATGAACATCATTATTGACATTATCACTAGGTTCATGTTCATTACCAGGTTGTGTTTCAGCATCAGAAATAGAAATATCATTGGGATTCTCAGGTGTGTCTACAACAGGTTCACTAGAAGCATGCAAAGTCCTATCATTTTTCTTTTTCTTCCTCTTAGAAGGACTAGGTGCATCTATATTAGTTCTCTAAGAATCTTGCTCAATTCTCTTAGGGTGGCCCTCAGGATACAAAGGTTCCTGAGTCACTTTACCTCCTCTAGTTGCAACTCTAACAACAAAGTCATTATTTTTACTATTCAATTCATTGAGCAATTCATTCTGAGCCTTAAGCACTTGTTCTACTTGAGTGGTAACCATAGAAGCATGTTTACTAATAAGTTTAAGTTCACCTTTAACACTATCCATATAATCACTCAAGTGTTCAATCATGTAAGCATTATGTTTCAATTGTCTACCAACATAAGCATTAAAATCTTCTTGCTTAACCATAAAGTTATCAAATTCATCCAAACATTGGCTAGCAATCTTAGCAGGAGGGGTTTCATATTTATCATATCTATAGAGAGAATTTACCTTTACTACATGTGTCGGGTTATCGAGACCATGTGTTTCTTAAACAGGCAGCAAATTAAGACCATGTATTTCTTCAATAGGAGGTAAATTCTTAACATCTTCAGCTTTAATACCTTTTTCTTTCATAGATTTCTTTGCCTCTTGCATATCTTCAGAACTGAGAAAAAGAATACCCCTTTTCTTCGGAGTTGGCTTAGGAGTTGGTTCAGGAAGTGTCCAATTATTTTCATTGGTCAACATACTATTCAATAGAATTTCAGCTTCATCAACAGTTCTTTCCCTGAAAACACAACTAGCACAACTATCCAGGTAATCTCTAGAAGCATCGGTCAGTCCATTATAAAAGATATCAAGTATTTCATTTTACTTTAGAGGATGGTCAGGCAAAGCATTAAGTAATCGGAGAAGCCTCCCCCAAGCTTGTGGGAGACTCTCTTCTTCAATTTGCACAAAATTATATATTTCCCTTAAATCAGCTTGTTTTTTATGAGCGGGGAAATATTTAGCAGAGAAACAGTAAATCATATCTTGGGGACTACGCACACAACCAGGATCAAGAGAATTAAACCATATCTTAGCATCACCCTTTAATGAGAACGGAAATAATTTAAGGATATAATAGTAGCGAATTTTCTCATCATTAGTGAACAGGGTAGCTATATCATTTAATTTAGTAAGATGTGCCACAACAGTTTTAGATTCATAGCCATAGAAAGGATCAAATTCAACCAAAGTAATTAACTCAGGATCGACAAAGAATTCATAACCCTTATCAGTAACAAAGATAGGTGAAGTAGCATAAGCAGGATCATATTTCATTCTAGCATTCAGAGATTTTTGTTTTAGCTTAGCTAATAATTTCTTAAGATCACTTCTATCATTGCAAGCAAGAAAGTCTCTAGCAGTTTCTTCATCCATAACATAACCTTTAGGCACAACAGGCAATTCATATCTAGGGGAGAATCTTCATCATCACTTTCATTAATATTATCAGTTTCAATAATTTCATTCTCCCTAGCCCTAGCAAGTTGTTCATCAAGAAATTCACCAAGTGGCACAGTATTATCAAGCATAGAAGTAGTTTCATCATAAGTATCACGCAAAGCAGAAGTGGCATCATCAATACATGCGGCATATCAGAATTAATAGCAGAAGTAGGTTTAGGTGTCGCAAGCTTACTCAAAATAGAAGGTGAATCAAGTGTAGAGCTAGATGGCAGTTCCTTACCTCCCCTCGTAGTTGAGGGAAAAACCTTGGTTCTTTGATCTTTCAAGTTCTTCATAATGATAAGCAGATATAAATCCCAAGTGACACAAAGAATAGAGATATGCTCCCCGGCAACGGCGCCAGAAAATGTTCTTGATAACCCACAAGTTTAGGGGATCGCAACAGTTTTCGAGGGTAGAGTATTCAACCCAAATTTATTGATTCGACACAAGGGGAGCCAAAGAATATTCTCAAGTATTAGCAGCTGAGTTGTCAATTCAACCACACCTGGAAACTTAATATCTGTAGCAAGGTATTTAGTAGCAAAGTAATATGATAGTAGTGGTAACGATAGCAAAAGGTAACGGTAGCAAAAGTAATATTTTTGGGTTTTGTAGTGATTGTAACAGTAGCAACGGAAAAGTAAATAAGCGAAGAACAGTATAGGAAAATCTCGTAGGCATTGGATCGGTGATGGAGAATTATGCCGGATGCGATCGATCATGTAACAGTCATAACCTAGGGTGACACAGAACTAGCTCCAGTTCATCAATGTAATGTAGGCATGTATTCCGAATATAGTCATACGTGCTTATGGAAAAGAACTTGCATGACATCTTTTGTCCTACCCTCCCGTGGCAGCAGGGTCCTATTGGAAACTAAGGGATATTAAGGCCTCCTTTTAATAGAGTACCGGACCAAAGAATTAACACATAGTGAATACATGAATTCCTCAAACTACGGTCATCACCGGCAAGTATCCCGATTATTGTCACTTCGGGGTTAACGGATCATAACACATAATAGGTGACTGTAGACTTGCAAGATAGGATCAAGAACTCTCATATATTGATGAAAACATAATAGGTTCAGATCTGAAATCATGGCACTCGGGCCTTAGTGACAAGCATTAAGCATAGAAAAGTCATAGCAACATCAATCTCAGAACATAGTGGATACTAGGGATCAAACCCTAACCAAACTAACTCGATTACATGATAAATCTCATCCAACCCATCACCGTCCAGCAAGCCTTCAATGGAATTACTCACACACGGCGGTGAGCATCATGAAATTGGTGATGGAGGAAGGTTGATGATGATGATGATGATGGCGACGGATTCCCCTCTCCGGAGCCCCGAACGGACTCCAGATCAGCCCTCCCGAGAGAGTTTAGGGCTTGGCGGCGGCTCCGTATCGTAAAACGTGATGAATCCATCTCTCTGATTATTTTCTACCTAAAAGTGAATATATGGATTCAAGGTTGAGGTCGGTGGAGCGTCAGGGGGCCCATGAGGCAGGGGGCGTGCCTAGGGGGTAGGGAGCACCCCCACCCTCATGGACAGGTGGAGGCCCCCTGATGTGGATCTTTCTTCTAGTATTTTTTATATATTCCAAAATAATTCTCCGTTGATTTTCAGGTCATTCCGAGAACTTTCATTTCTGCACGGAAATAACACCATGGCAATTCTGCTGAAAACAGCGTCAGTCCGGGTTAGTTCCGTTCAAATCATGCAAATTAGAGTCCAAAACAAGGGCAAAAGTGTTTGGAAAAGTATATACGATGGAGACGTATCAACGCCTCTTATATATCCCAAAACTTCCAGAAAATAACCTAGATCGGGAGTTCCACCGCCGCAAGCCTCCGTAGCCACCGAAAACCAATCTAGACCCGTTCCGGCACCCTGCCGAAGGGGAGAATCCACCACCGGTGGCTATCTTCATCATCCTGACACTCCCCATGACGAGGAGGGAGTAGTTCACCCTCGGGGCTGAGGATATGTACCTGTAGCTATGTGTTTGATCTCTCTCTCTCTCTCGTGTTCTTTATTAGGCATGATCTTGATGTATCGTGAGCTTTGCTATTATAGTTGGATCTTATGATGCTTCTCCCCCCCTACTCTATTGTAATGGATTGAGTTTTCCCTTTGAAGTCATCTTATCGGATTGAGTCTTTAAGGATTTGAGAACACTTGATGTATGTCTTGCATGTGCTTATCTTTGGTGACAATGGGATATTCACGTGATCCACTTGATGTATGTTTTAGTGATCAACTTGCGAGTTACGTGACCTTGTGAACTTATGCATAGGGGTTGGCACAGGTTTTCTTCTTGACTCTCCGGTAGAAGCTTCGGGGCACTCTAGTACGAACTCTAGGATAGATTGAACAGAAAGAATAGCTTCGTGGTATTTTACTACGGACTCTTGAATAGATCGATCAGAAAGGATAACTTCGAGGTGGTTTCGTACCCTACAATAATCTTTTCGTTTGTTCTCCTCTATTAGTGACTTTGGAGTGACTCTTTGTTGCATGTTGAGGGATAGTTATATGATCCAATTATGTTATTATTGTTGAGAGAACTTGTACTGGTGAAAGTATGAACCCTAGGCCTTGTTTCAACGCATTGCAATACTGTTTTTGCTCACTTTTATCATTAGTTACCTTGCTGTTTTTATATTTTCAGATTACAAAAACCTATATCTACCATCCATATTGCACTTGTATCACCATATCTTTGCCGAACTAGTGCACCTATACAATTTACCATTGTATTGGGTGTGTTGGGGACACAAGAGACTCTTTGTTATTTGGTTGCAAGGTTGTTTGAGAGAGACCATGTTCATCCTACGCCTCCCATGGATTAATAAACCTTAGGTCATCCACTTGAGGGAAATTTGCTACTGTCCTACAAACATCTGCACTTGGAGGCCCAACAACATCTACAAGAAGAAGGTTGTGTAGTAGACATCAAGCTCTTTTCTGGCGCCGTTGCCGGGGAGGTAGGTATATCTTTAGATCTTGCAATCAAATCTTTTTGTTTCTTGTTTTATCACTAGTTTAGTCTATAAAACAAAACTAAAAAATGGAATTGAGGTTGCCTCATATGCTTCATCTTTTTAATATCTTTTGTGAAAATGATGGAAATGTGCTCAAGTGTTAGAAGAAGAATGCATTAAAATGTTTGGCACTAAATATTTGAATGATGAGCATGATTGAAATGTTGTTAGTATGAATTCTTTGAATATCCATGTTGCTAATGGTATGCAAAGCCACAAGCTTGGGGATGCTATGCTTGATGAAGATGATATTTTTTGTCCCCCAAGTTTTGATGAGCAAATTTATTATGATGAAAGCATCCCTCCTATCTATGATGATTATGTGATGACACGTATGCTATAAAGAATAATGAAATCCATGAAACTTGTAATCATCATTTTAATTTTCAATTGGATTATGCCTCACATGATAGTTATTTTGTTGAGTTTGCTCCCACTACTATTCATGAGAAGAAATTTGCTTATGTGGAGAGTAATAAAAAAATCTATGCTTGTAGAACATGAGAAGAATGATTTATGTGATAGTTATATTGTTGAATTCATTCGTGATGCTACTGAAAACTATTATGACGGAGGAATATATGCTTGTAGGAATTGCAATAATACCAAGTTTCCTCTCTATGTGCTTAAAGTTTTGAAGTTATGCTTGTTTTGCTTTCCTATGCTAGTTGATTCTTGTTCCCATAAATTGTTTGCTCACAAAATCCCTATGCATAGGAAGTGGGTTAGAATTAAATGTGCTAGTCATATTCTTAATGATGCTCTCTTTATGTTTCAATTCTTATCTTTTATGTGAGCATCATTGAAATCATCATGCCTAGCTAGGGGCGTTAAACGATAGCGCTTGTCGGGAGGAAGCCCAATCTTATTTTTGTCCTTTGCTTTTTGTTCCTATTTAGTAATAAATAATTCATTGAGCTTCTATTATGATTGTGTTTTTTATGTTTTAATTAGTGTTTGTGCCAAGGAAAGCCTTTAGGATCTTCTTGGGCAATTGTTGTTTGATCTTGCTGACAAAAATAGAAAGTATGCGCTCACGAAAATAATTTTCATGTTTTACTAGAAAGCGATAAAATACCATTTCCAACTGAAGTTGATCAATATACAAATTTTCCTGGTTTTCCTAATTTTTCAGAATTTTTGGAGTTACAGAAGTATTCGAAACATCCAGATTGCTACAGACTATTCTGTTTTTGACAGATTCTGTTTTCATTGTGTTGTTTGCTTATTTTGATGAATCTATGAGTAGTATCGGAGGGTATGAACCATAGAGAAGTTTGAATACAGTAGATATTACACCAATATGAATTTATAATGAGTTCACAACAGTACCTAAGTGGTGATTTATTTTCTTATACTAACGGAGCTTACGAGTTTTCTGTTAAGATTTGTGTTGTAAAGTTTTCAAGTTTTGGGTAAAGATTCGATGGACTATGGAATAAGGAGTGGCAAGAGCCTAAGCTTGGGTATGCCCAAGGCACCCCAAGGTAATACTCAAGGACAACCAAGAGCCTAAGCTTGGGGATGCGCCGGATGGCATCCCCTCTTTCGTCTTCGTTCATCGGTAACTTTACTTGGAGCTATATTTTTATTCACCACATGATATGTGTTTTTCTTGGAGCGTCATTTTATTTTCTTTTGTTTTGCTTGCTTTTTGAATAAAATACCAAGATCTTAAATTCTTAAATGTTAGAGAGTCTTCACATAGTTGCATAATTATTCAACTACTCATTGATCTTCACTTATATCTTTCGGAGTAGTTTGTCTTTTGCCCTAGTGCTCCACTTATATCTTTTTAGAGCACGGTGGTGGTTTTATTTTATAGAAATTATTGATCTCTCATGCTTCACTTATATTATTTTGAGAGTCTTTTAGAATAGCATGGTAATTCGCTTTGGCTATAAAATTAGTCCTAATATGATAGGCATCCAAGATGGGTATAGTAAAAACTTTCATATAGAGTGCATTAAATACTATGAGAAGTTGGATACTTGACAATTGTTTTGATATATAAAGATGGTAATATTAGATTCGTGCTAATTGAGTAATTGTGAAATTGAGAAATACTTGTGTTGAGGTTTGCAAGTCCCATAGCATGCACGTATGGTAACCGTTGTGTGATAAATTTGAAGCATGAGGTGTTCTTTGATTGTTTTCCTTATGAGTGGCGGTCGGGGACGAGTGATGGTCTTTTCCTACCAATCTATCCCCCTAGGAGCATGCGCGTAGTGCTTTGGGTTTGATGACTTGTAGATTTTTTCAATAAGTATGTGAGTTCTTTATGACTAATGTTGAGTCCATGGATTATACGCACTCTCACCCTTCCATCATTGCTAGCCTCTTCGGTACCGTGCATTGACCTTTCTCACCTCGAGAGTTGGTGCAAACTTCGCCGGTGCATCCACACCCCGTGATATGATACGCTCTATCACACATAAGCCTCCTTATATCTTCCTCAAAACATCCACCATACCTACCTATTATGGCATTTCCATAGCCATTTCGAGATATATTGCCATGCAACTTTCTACCGTTCCATTTATTATGACACGCTCCATCATTTTCATTTTGCCTTGCATGATCATGTAGTTGACATCGTATTTGTGGCAAGGCCACCATTCATTTTTCATACATGTCACTCTTGATTCATTACATATCCCTGTACACTGCTAGAGGCATTCACATAGAGTCATATTTTGTTCTAAGTATCGAGTTGTAATCCTTGAGTTGTAAGTAGATAAAAGTGTGATGACCTTTATTATTAGAGCATTGTCCCATGTGAGGAAAGGATGATGGAGACTATGATTCCCCCATAAGTCGGGATGAGACTCCAGACGGAAAATAAATAAATAAAAGACGCCAAATAAGCCCAAATAAAAAAAGAGGCCAAAGAAGCCCACCAAAAATGAGAGAAAAAGAGAGAAGGGACAATGTTACTATCCTTTTTCCACACTTGTGCTTCAAAGTAGCACCATGATCTTCATGATAGAGAGTCTCTTGTTTTGTCACTTTCATATACTAGTGGGAATTTTCATTATAGAACTTGGCTTGTATATTCCAACAATGGGCTTCCTCAAAATGCCCTAGGTCTTCGTGAGCAAGCAAGCTGGATGCACACCCAATTAGTTTCTTTTGTTGAGCTTTCATACATTTATAGCTCTACTGCATCCGTTGCATGGCAATCCCTACTCCTTGCATTGACACCAGTTGATGGGCATCTCCATAGCCCGTTGATTAGCCGCGTCAATGTGAGACTTTCTCCTTTTTGTCTTCTCCACATAACCCCCATCATTATACTCTATTCCACCCATAGTGCTATATCCATAGCTCACGCTCATGTATTGCGTGAAGGTTTATAAAGTTTGAGAATACTAAAGTATGAAACAATTGCTTGGCTTGTCATCGGGGTTGTGCAGGATGAGAGCATTTTGTGTGACGAAAATGAAGCATGGCTAAACTATATGATTTTGTAGGGATGAGCTTTCTTGGGAAAATTTTGTTTTTTCCACTCTAGATTTTGCCAATTTTCCTGATGCCGCTCTAGATTTTGACATTTCAGTTCTGCCACTCTTATCTTTTGACAATTATCACAATTGTCATTCCATGGCAAGACCAAAATAAATTAGAGTGGCAATTTTGATACATTGTCAAAAGCTAGAGTGGCAAAAGTGAAATAAAATTAATTTGCTATTGCCACATAATGGCAATTGTGATATTTTTCAAAAGCTAAGAGTGGCAATACTGAAATGTCAAAATCTAGAGTGGCATAAAGAAAATTGGCAAAATCTAGAGTGGCAAAAACAAAATATTCCCAGCTTTCTTTGGCTATGTTATTTTCAGAAGACATAATTGCTTGGTTAGTATGCTTGAAGTATTATTATTTTTATGTCAATATTAAACTTTTGTCTTGAATCTTTAAAATCTGAATATTCTTGCCACAATAAAGAAGATTACATTGATGAATATGTTAGGTAGCATTCCACATCAAAAAAATCTGTTTTTTATCATTTACCTACTCAAGGACGAGCAGGAATTAAGCTTGGGGATGCTTGATACGTCATCAACGTATCTATAATTTTTGATTGTTCCATGCTATTATATTATCAATCTTGGATGTTTTATATGCATTTATATGCTATTTTGTATGATTTTTGGGACTAACCTATTAACCTAGAGCCCAGTGCCAGTTTCTGTTTTTTCCTTGTTTTTGAGTATCGCGGAAAAGGAATATCAAACGGAGTCCAATTGACCTGAAAATTTACGTAGATCATTTTTGGACCAGAAGAAGCCCACTTAGCATCGGAGATGGACCAGAAGAGTCCCGGGGCCACCACGAGGGTGGGGGCGTGCTCTACCCCCTTGGGCACGCCCCCTACCTCGTGGCCGCCTCGTGGACCCCCCGACTTGTTCTCGACGCCAACGCCTCTTATATATCCCAAAACTTCTAGAAAATAACCTAGATCGGGAGTTCCACCGCCGCAAGCCTCCGTAGCCACCGAAAACCAATCTAGACCTGTTCCGGCACCCTGCCAGAGGGGGGAATCCATCACCGGTGGCCATCTTCATCATCCCGGCGCTCTCCATGACGAGGAGGGAGTAGTTCACCCTCGGGGCTGAGGGTATGTACAAGTAGCTATGTGTTTGATCTCTCTCTCTCGTGTTCTTGATGTATCGCGAGCTTTGCTATTATAGTTGGATCTTATGATGCTTCTCCCCCTCTACTCTCTTGTAATGGATTGAGTTTTCCCTTTGAAGTTATCTTATCGGATTGAGTATTTAAGGATTTGAGAACACTTGATGTATGTCTTGCATGTGCTTATTTGTGGTGACAATGGGATATTCACGTGATCCACTTGATGTATGTTTTGGTGATCAACTTGCGAGTTCCGTGACCTTGTGAACTTATGCATAGGGGTTGGCACACGCTTTCGTCTTGACTCTCCGGTAGAAACTTTGGGGCACTCTTTGAAGTTCTTTGTGTTGGTTGAATAGATGAATCTGAGATTGTGTGATGCATATCGTATAATCATACCCACGGATGCTTGAGGTGACATTGGAGGATCTAGGTGACATTAGGGTTTTGGTTGATTTTTGTCTTAAGGTGTTATTCTAGTATGAACTCTAGGATAGATTGAACGGAAAGAATAGCTTCGTGTTATTTTACTACGGACTCTTGAATAGATCGATCAGAAAGGATAACTTTGAGGTGGTTTCGTACCCTACAATAATCTCTTCGTTTGTTCTCCGCTATTAGTGACTTTGGAGTGACTCTTTGTTGCATGTTGAGGGATAGTTATATGATCCAATTATGTTATTATTGTTGATAGAACTTGCACTAGTGAAAGTATGAACCCTAGGCCTTGTTTCAACGCATTGCAATACCGTTTGTGCTCACTTTTCTCATTAGTTACCTTGTTGTTTTTATATTTTCAGATTACAAAAACCTATATCTACCATCCATATCGCACTTGTATCACCATCTCTTCGCCGAACTAGTGCACCTATACAATTTACCATTGTATTGGGTGTGTTGGGGACACAAGAGACTCTTTGTTATTTGGTTGCAGGGTTGTTTGAGATAGACCATCTTCACCCTACGCCTCCCACGGATTGATAAACCTTAGGTCATCCACTTGAGGGAAATTTTCTACTGTCCTACAAACCTCTGCACTTGGAGGCCCAACAACGTCTACAAGAAGAAGGTTGTGTAGTAGACATCGGTATGCAAAATCTTCTGATATGAATGAATGTGATGCTCCAAAATCAAATAAAACAGATGCTGGTACTGAATTAACAAGTAGGGTACCCATCAAAACAGCAGGCTGGTCTTGAGCTCCATTGAGGTCATTGTGGTTGGCATGAACATGACCATAAGGACTGACATTGTTGTTGCGGGGCTGATTGTTTCCACGGCCAGCTGCTAGAAGTGCTAGTTGGTTCTTACTCTAATTGCATTCCCTGGTGCGCTGACCTGGACAGCCACACCTGAAGCATGGACCATCATTGGGATTGGGAGCAGGAGCTTGGGGTGGTGCAACTAGAAGTCTTGGCTTCCTAGGTGGTGGAGGAGGCAGACACGGTGTAGCATAGGACTATCTTGGAGCAGGTGCTGCTGGATGGTACATGCTGTTGGGAATCCAGATCCTATGCTTCTGTGAGGGCGGGCCCGAAGATGAGCCAGTGTCACGGTTGCGCCTGTAAGAGCCCTGGTGTTCTCGTAGACAAGTTTCAACCTGGATGGCTTTGTTCACCAAGGTGGAGAAGTCAGCAGAGTCATGCCCGAGAAGTGCGAGCTTGATGTCATCTTGGAGGCCATCGCAGAACTTCTCCTGTCTGTGAGCATCAGTTGCAATGTCCTCTTCAGCATAGCGGGCTAGTTCCAGAAACTCCCGCTGATAAGCATCCACAGTCTTGTTGCCTTGAGCGAGGTTGCGAAACTCGCGCTTCTTCCTATCAATGATTCCCTGAGGAATGAAGAGGGCGTGGAAAGCAGCTTGGAAATCCTCCCAAGTGATGACCGTTCCAACAGGTAGTGAACGCATGTGAACATCCCAACATTGTGCAGCGGGGCCCCTCAGATAGTATGCCACGAAGGGGACATAGATAGCAGGGGCTACTTCAGCAGACTCTAGCTCGAAGGTGATATCACGGAGCCAGTCATCGGCATCAAGTGGCTGAGTTGAGCTACAGTAGATGGTTGGGTTGAGACGTGCAAAGTCTTGCAGTGTCACTGGGGCTGGCTGTTGGTTCATATTGGGGCGAGGGAACTGAGCCATCATATTCTCCATGAACTGGCGATTCAGGTCGAGCTATTGGATCATACCAGCCATGTACTCAGGTGGTGGTGGGGCGTTTCCACCACGACCACGACCACCTGGTCTAACCATCCTGCTAATAATTAATAGGGGTAGTTCAGCATTGAGAATTTTGCAAAGATAAGAATCATTCATGATGAAACATGCATAATGAAAGGAGCATGATAGATACTACATAGTAGTTAGCATATCTTACAAAAGGGATCATGCATAGAGTTCAGTACATAGAGTTTAGTACATAGACTAAAGACATCATAGGCGGCACGCAGGCTCGCGGCGAATGCATCTAATACTAATAAGCAAGACTACGTTAGTCCCAGGAGGAACTATGGAGGTAGGTGTAGCCTGACAACTGGTAGTGTGGCGACGGGAAGTCCTCCACGTCAGTATCCTGGGGTCCGCGCATACTCTGGTGAAGAACTCGACGTCCAGGTGGCAAAAGAGGACCAAGTGTGGGAGTGTAGCCTCCCACCTCTGGCCAACCGACACCATGGGGCATCACGGTCCTGGCTGGGTAGATCGCAGAACGGGGCAGCTCTCCAGATCGGACAAAGGGGTGCAACAGCGTCAGAGTGTTATAAAGGTGCTGACGGGTGGTGTACAACTCGTGGTGAGGAGCTCGGTTAGCTCGATCCAGCCCATCAGCATGCAAAACAAAGTTCTGATGGTGGAAGGGCTCTCAGGTGACGGTGGAGTAGGCATCAGTGTAGTATCCCTACTCACCATCGTTGGATGCGATAGCAATGTGCCTAAAAGGGGAAGTGTCCTACGCCCGATACTCTCCACGGACTACCATATCGATGGTCACTCTAACAGCATGAGCAGTGTGCAGCACAGTAGAGGAGTTATAATACTGAGAGTAGAGGTGGACGATGGCACGATACTGCTCCTAGTTAAAGTCCCAGTACTGCTCGTACACGGTGTACTCAGGGTGCCAGCGATAACCCAAATAGGTCATCATCTCAACTGGCATAGCAGGTGATCCTGAGACTCCAATGTCCATCGTGTGGTGCACGACCTACCTCGTGGGTTCCATCCGGAAACAAAGATGTTTCAAAGGAGTCAAATGACAGTGTGGGTATTATTCAAAATACTATTCTAAGGAATAACTATGGCTTATCCAACTTTGGGTGAAGGTGGTCACGGGATCCTAATGTTAGATTTATTAGATTCATTTAACCCAAATGGACGAGAGATGAGAGTCCTAGAGTATAGACGAGGAATAAAAGATCCTACTACCACCCAATGGCGACGTAGGCCCGTAAGCTGCACACGGCCATGTTAGTAAAAGTTTTGCAACTAGACTCAACTTCGGCCAAGGAGTTTGGAAGGGGGATTCCTACAGGTAGTCGGCTCTAATACCAACTTATGACGCCCATGATTCAATCGTACACTAATCATACACGCAAACGTGTACGATCAAGATCAGGGACTCACGGGAAAATATCACAACACAACTCTAAACACAAATAAAGTCATACAAGCATCATATTACAAGCTAGGGGCCTCGAGGGCTCAAATACAAGTGCTCGAACATAAAGGAGTCAGCGGAAGCAATAATATCCTAGTACAGACATAAGTTAAACAAGGTGACATAAGATGGCTAGCACAAACTGGGATACAGATCGAAGAGGCGCAGGCCTCCTGCATGGGATACTCCTAACTACTCCTGGTCGTCGGTGACCTGAACATAGTAGTGGGCACCTCCGATGTAGTAGGGGTTGTCGTCGACGATGGCGTCTGGCTCCTGGGCTCCAACATCTGATCGTAGCAACCGGGTATCGAAGGGGAAAAGGGGGAAGCAAAGCAACCATGAGTACTCATCCAAAGTACTCACAAGCAAGGATTTACACTACATATGCATTGGTATCAATGAAATGGGTAGTATATGTGGACTAAACTACAGAAAGTCAGAATAGGAGGGGGAGAAGCTAGTCCTATCAAAGACTACACTTCTGGCAGCCTCCATCTTGAAGCATATAGAAGAGAGTAGCTGGTAAGTTAACAAAGTATCATCGCATAACATAAACCTACCCGACGATCCTCTCCTCGTTACCCTGTGGAAGAGAGATCACCGGGTTATCTCTAGAACTTATCTGGGTGTGTTTTATTAAGTATCCGGTTCTAGTTATCATAAGGTCGAAGTACAACTCCGGTTCATCCTGTTACCATGGACACGACTATTTGAACAGATCAATCTTCCCTGCAGGGGTGCACCACGTTACCCAACATGCTCGATCCCTCTAGCCGGACACACTTTCCTGGGTCATGCCCGGCCTCGGAAGATCAACACGTCGTAGCCCTACCTAGGCCTAACAGAGAGGTCAGCACGCCGGTCTCAATCCTAAGCGCGCAGGGGTCTTGGGCCCATCGCCCTTTGCACTCTTGCATGTTGCGTGGGCGGCCGGAAGCAGACCTAGCCTCCCTAATACAAGAGCAGGTGTTCTAGTCCAATCCGGTGTGTGCCGCTCAGTCACTGACGTCTAGGAGGCTTCGACTGATACTACGACGCCGAGTGCCCATAACTGTTCCCGCGTGGTGGTTAGTGCGTATAGGTCAATACCAACTCAGATCAAATATCCAATCTCGTTAAGCATGTTATTTGAAGTAACCGCGGACGCCGACCAGGCATCAGGCCCACCTGTCTCCTAGGTGGTCACAACATGTCCTGTCACTCTGCCACAAATTAACAGTGAGGGGCCTTCGGGTACCCAGGCCCATCACTACCTGGATGGAAGCACCTGACCCTTCAGCCCCCCACATCAGAATCACTTGCGGGTACTCTACGAGCCGACCCGACTTTAGTCACCACATGTATAAGTATAGTACATATGTATGTATGTTCCCGTGATCACCTCCCGAGTGATCATGGCCTGATAGTATAGCATGGCAGACAAACAAGAATGTGGGACCATTGATGGAAAACTAGCATCCTATACTAAGCATTTAGGATTGCAGGTAAAGTATGAACAGTAGTAACAAGGACAGGCTATGCAGCAATATAGGATCAAACCGATGAAACAATAATGGTACTCTAATGCAAGTAGTAGAGGGAAAGAGTAGGCGATATCGGTATGATCAAGGGGGGTTTGCTTGCCTGGAAGCTCGGCAGAGAAGGAGGGTCGTCAACACCATAGTCGTACTAGGTAGCAGCGGCGTCGGTCTCGGTGTCTAATGAGAGAAGAGGGGCAGAAATAATAAATATAATGCAAACAGATGCATGACATGACTATGAGCGGTGCTAGGGTGAGCTAACGCAATGGTAGGTGCTACTCGCAAAGGGGCAAACATACGGGAAAGTATTCCCAGTGTTTGATGTTTTCGGACAGTCGAACCGGAGGGGGAAGGTTGCATGTTTGCTATGCTAGGGACACGTGGCGGACGAACAGATTGCGTATTCAGATTAGTCTCGTCGTTCTGAGCAACTTTCATGTACAAAGTATTTTCATCCAAGATATGGATTATTTTATATTAATTTTCAAAGTTTTAATTCATTTTCAGGAATTAACAGATTAATTTAATCGAAAAGCATTTATGACATCAGCCTGACATCAGCGGTCAACTCTCGCCGTTGACCAGTCAAACTGACAGCTGGGTCCCATTTATCATTGACAGAGTTTAACTAATCAGAGTTAATTAGCTAAACTAAGTGATTAGGTTAGTTAAACAAAGTTTATTAAGTTAATTAATTAATGATTTGATTTCCTATTTCAGGGGCGTGGGCCCTAACTTTCAGTGGCACATCCTTAGCGAGGAGGCCGTAATGGGTGCCGGGTGCCCAGGCCACCAGGGGCGCCGGCCACAACAGGGCGCGGCGAGGCCGGCCGCCGGAGGCGACAGTGGCGAGGCCACGGTGGGGTGGCGCCGGGGCACAGGAGCAGAGGCGGGGGTCCTGGCGGTGCACAACGAGGGGTGGCCGGCAAGCTACGGCGGCGCACGGGGCAGCAGCAGTAGCAAGGGGGTGGTGCGGCGAGCAGCAGGACCGGCGAGCTGCAGGGGGGGCGGTGGACGAGGCCACACGCACGTAGGCGCGAGTATGTGCGGGCGGCTGCGGGACACAGCCAGGGCACGGTCCAGGAGCAAGGCAGGGGCGGTGAGGTGCGGTCAGACGTGGTTTCTCGATATAAGCAGTAGGAACAACATAATCATTATATGTGATGGTATTTTCTTCAACTTTAATAGGTGCAACTACTTTTACTTCAATGGGAGGATTATATTTAAACCACTTCTCCTTAGGGAGATCAAGATGAGTAGCAAAGGATTCACAGAAAGAGGCTACTATCTCAGAGTCAAGTCCATATTTAGTGCTAAATTCATGGAAAGCATCGGTATCCATAAAAGATTTAACACAATCAAACTTAGGTATTATACCTGACTCCTTACCTTCGTCGAGATCCCAATCTTCAGAGTTGCGTTTAATTCTTTCCAATAAATCCCATTTGAATTCAATAGTCTTCATCATAAAAGAACCAGTACAAGAAGTATTGAGCATGGAGCGATTATCGAGAGAAAGATGAGCATAAAATTTTTGAATAATAATTTCTCTTGAAAGCTCATGATTGGGGCAAGAATATAACATTGACTTAAGCCTCCCCCAAGCTTGAGCGATGCTTTCTCCTTTGCGAGGCCAAAAATTATATATATAATTATGATCACGATGAACAAGATGCATAGGATAAAACTCCTGATGAAATTCCAATTTCAATCGGTTGTAGTTCCATGATCCCATATCATCACATAGCCTAAACCATGTCAATAACTTTCCCTTCACAGATAAAGGGAAGACCTTCTTCTTGATAACAACCTCGGGCATACCTACAAGATTAAATAATCCACAAACTTCATCCACATAGATTAGGTGCAAATTGGGATGTAATGTTCCATCACCTGTGAAAGGATTAGCTAGCAGTTTCTCTATCATACCCGAAGGAATTTCAAAGTAAACATTTTCAGTAGGTTCAGAGGTTGAGGAGCAACTCTTTGCTCTACTGGTCGGGGTGAAGATACCCCGAACAAACCCCTCAAAGGATTATGTTCCATAGTAACAAGTGACAGTAAATTTTAGCACACTATATAAATTTTTCCTTACCAAATTCCACCTACCAAAGGCTCTTCACTCCCCGGCAACGCCGCCAAAAAAGAGTCTTGATGACCCGCAAGTATAGGGGATCTATATTAGTCCTTTTGATAAGTAAGAGTGTCGAACCCAACGAGGAGTAGAAGGAAATGATAAGCAGTTTTCAGTAAGGTATTCTCTGCAAGCACTGAAATTATCGGTAACAGATAGTTTTGTGGTAAGGTAATTTGTAACGGGTAGCAAGTAATAAAAGTAAATAAGGTGCAGCAATATGGCCCAATCCTTTTTTTAGCAAAGGACAAGCCTAGATAAACTCTTATATAAAGGAAAGCGCTCCCGAGGACACATGGGAATTATCATCAAGCTAGTTTTCATCACGTTCATATGATTTGCGTTCGGTACTTTGATAATTTGATATGTGGGTGGACCGGTGCTTGGGTACTGTCCTTCCTTGGACAAGCATCCCACTTATGATTAACCCCTATTGCAAGCATCCGCAACTACAACAGTAGTATTAAGGTAAACCTAACCATAGCATTAAACATATGGATCCAAATCAGCCCCTTACGAAGCAACACATAAACTAGGGTTTAAGCTTCTGTCACTCTAGCAACCCATCATCTACTTATTACTTCCCAATGCTTTCCTCTAGGCCCAAACAATGGTGAAGTGTCATGTAGTCGACGTTCACATAACACCAGGTAACACCCATGATGCGGCTATATCTCCCACGTGTCAAAGCATGACTTAGAGGCATAACCGCATAGTAGGCATGTCGCAAGAGGAGTAATCTTTGCACATCCCATGTACTGAATAAGAAAGGGATAAAGAGTTGGCTTACAATCGCCACTTCACACAATACATGAATATAGCATTACATCATCCAGAATACAATCAAGGTCCGACTACGTAACCAAATAAAGAAAGACAACCCCAAATGCAAAAGATCCCCGATCGCCCAAACTGGGCTCCTCTACTGATCGTCCGGAAAAGACACATAGTAACGTCCTGAATCCTCGTCGAACTCCCACTTGAGTTCGGTCGCGTCCCCTGCACTGGCATCATCGGCACCTGCAACTGGTTTTTGAAGTAATCTATGAGTTACGGGGACTCAGCAATCTCACACCCTCGTGATCAAGACTATTTAAGCTTATGGGTAGGGAAAAAGGGTAGTGAGGTGGAGCTGCAGCAAGCACTAGCATATATGGTGGCTAACTTACGCAAATGAGAGCGAGAAGAGAAGCAAAGCACGGTCGATAAGCTATCATGATCAAGAAGTGATCCTGAAACTACTTACGTTCAAGCATAACACGAGACCGTGTTCTCTTCCCGGACTCCGCCGAAAAGAGACCATCACGGCTACACACGCGGTTGATTCATTTTAATTAAGTTAAGTTTCAGGTTTTCTACAACCGGATATTAACAAATTCTCATCTGCCCATAACCGCGGGCACGCCTTTCGAAAGTTAAAAACCCTGCAGGGGTGTCCCAACTTAGCCCGTCACAAGCTCTCACGATCAACGAAGGATATTCCTTCTCCCAGGAAGACCCGATTAGACTCAGAATCCCGGTTACAAGACATTTCGACAATGGTAAAACAAAACTAGCAAGACCGCCCGATGCGCCGACATCCTGATAGGAGCTGCACATATCTCGTTCTCAGGGCAACATCGGATGAACACTACGTAAAGCTAAAACCAGCCGTCAAGTTTCCGAGGTGGCGCCGCAAGTGGCTCTGGTTCGGACCAACACTTAGACAAGCACTGGCCCGGGGGGTTAAAATAAAGATGACCCTTGAGTCTGCAGAACCCAAGGGAAGGTGATAGGTTGTTAGGCAAATCTAAAACCAAGGTTGGGCCGGAAGGAAAAGATTGATCAAGGCATCAACTTCGCAAACCAAGTGTGCCACTGGAAAGAAGAGTTGATTTCGGTCGAAATCGATATAAAGATCACCGGGATCGGATGCACGGTTTGCAAATGGCAAGCAAAACAATAATGGCACAATTCTGCGATTAACAGTACGATGCCATCTAGAATGCAACAAGAAACTAAGGTACTGCACTCCAACATAGCAACAAAGCATATGGCAGTGATCTACTCAAGATGCTTGACAAAAGATGAACACTGAGATACGGCTAAATCACACAATAACAGGTTCAAACAAGCATGGCAAAAGGGCAAAAGATATCAGCTTCACAGACTTGGTGAAAATACTAACATGCCAGGAATTAACATCAAGAAGCCATGTTTAGAGCAAGCTAACAACATGCTACAGGATCAGAACATAGCAATACAAGGCATGGCATGGATCTACTCAAAGCATATAACAAAAGTCCCTTACTGACCATAAGCCAAAAAGGATCAGAAAATAAGATGGCACCCATGTAAACATAGCAAGTTTCATTAACAGATTCAGACTTAGCAGAAAACTGGACATGGGATAAACAGAATTATGAAGGCATGTTTGCGAGCTCGATACACTCATCATAAGGCATTGCATGACAAGCTAAGCATACTACCAGCAAGAAGACATGATCAAGAAGCTAACCATGGCAAGAACAATCTCATAGCATGTGAAAGTGCAACTATCCCTAGGTGGTTTTGGTAATTCATAACAACATATAGCTCATTGAGCTAATGCTATTCCAAGATGATTATTTCAGGAAAGCTCAATGATTGGTATGGCATGGATGTGAAAGTGGAACCCTCAAAATGCTAAGGACAAAGGATTGGCTCAAGCTCAAAAGCTCAAGACTCTTCATTTTATATTTTAGTGATCCAAGATCACATTGAGTCTTTAGGAAAAGCCAATACTATCAAGGAGGGATGAGGTGTTGCTTAATGAGCCTCTTGCTTCATGTGCTTAGTGATATGCTCCAAAACC